>NC_056726.1:421526625-421716625 GCF_019279795.1 Protopterus annectens | reverse complement strand
AACTTTAGACCTATTGCTGTTCTCTCTCCTCTTTCTAAAATCTTGGAGAAATGTATCAGCTATCTACTTCAAAACCAGCTTCTTTTCCTCACTCAGCATGGTTTCAGGCCAGGCCACAGCACAACTACTGCACTTATATCATTCAAGGATACAGTCAGTTGAGCTTAAGATACTGGCAAAATCATATTTTCTCTATTTCTTGACCTCTCTAAAGCCTTTTATACTATTTCCCACCCTCTGCTGCTCACCAAACTGTCAAACCAAGGTATATCTCCTTCAACCTTAGATTGGTTTACCAGCTACCTAAATAACAGACAACAATCTACTAAATGGCAAAACTATTTCTCTCCTTTCCTTGAAACATCCACGTGTCGCACAAGGTTCTATATTAAGCCCCCTACTCTTTAGTGTTTTCATCAACGACTTCCACTCTAATCTTATTAATGGTACACTAGTTCAGTATGCAGATGATGCTACCATAATCTGCTCTGCTAACTGTATTACTGAACTCCTGCATACAACCCAGAATGCTTTCAACTCCACTGAAACATGGATGACGGATAACCACCTTCTCTAAATCCCAAAAGCAACAAACTGCTGTTGTTTACCCCCAAGAAAAGTACCTCCATAAATAAGACTGAATTCATCATCATATACTCTCAAAACTAGACCACCATAGAAGTAGTACTCCATACAGAGTTACTGGGGGTCATATTAGATGAATACCTTACTTTTGATCTCCACATACAAATCTATCAAAAAGACGCACCAAAAACTAGGATCCCTCTGTAGACATAAACATGTTCTTAACTGCTCTTCCATACAAACACTTGCACATACCTTCCTCCTCCCCTCACTCCTATATGGTGTCCCATTCTTCTCCAATATCCAGTTATCTCTAAAAAAATAAGCTAGAGTCCTGTTGCAATAAAGCCGCTAAATTTGCAACCAATGCCAAATATTCATCCAGTCGCTGCTCTTCCTTACAATCACTCAATTGGCTTGAACTCCCACCTCACCTAACATACCTGCAATTAACCATAGCACATAAAATTGTAAACAATCCATCAGACTGCCCAGCCCTATCTCCAGTCCTAACTCACTACCACCCAAATAGATTGCTCAGATCTGGAAACCAATTTCTTTTGCAAGTTGACAAACTAAAACTCCCAGCAGGTCAAATGCTCTACTCTCTCTATCGCCAAACTATGGAATGCACTCCCACTAGCTATCAGGACCATCAGTAACATCTCCTCCTTCAAAACAGCTCTGAAACAGCATCTGTCTACTCTCTGACACGGTAGATGCCCCAGCTTCCATCTTCCTAAGACTTGACTCCTCTTCCCTACATCTTATCACCTTTTTCCTCTACTTCCTTCCTCCAAAACATGACTCCTATTACTTCTTCACAGTCATCACTCCTAGCGCTAATCTCTCCCTACTTCTAAAACATATACCTTAGATAGTTATTCTAATTGTACCTATATTAATCACTTCCACACTCACATAATTTGCCATGCAGGAAAGGAACACAATGGGAAAAGTTAAGAAAATATGTTAGTGTATACTCCAGAGTAGACTCTCTACTCTTGAGTATACACTAACAGGGTGTACTAGAATGTGTTCCTTGGATTTACTTCAATGCCTTGTGTTTTTACATTATTTCTCTGTACCACCTGCATTTTTGTATTGTACTTTATTGTATTTATAATACCTATTATGACTATGCTTCTTGTTAATATAAACTGTTCCAATATTATGTGATTGTTGTTAGGGTCTATGTTATATATTCGAATACCATATGATCGAGACTATATGGTCAACATTTGAATGTTCAAATATATCATAAAAAAAAAAACATACCTTAACGATGCGAGGAGGGAGGCAAGCCCCCATGCACCCCCCACCCCCCCTACTTAAATATACCAACTCTGACACTGCACTTCAGTGCAGAAAAAGGAAATTCTCCCATCCTGCACTGTATGGCGCCGTTAAAAGTCAGTCTTCGAACACTTGAAATGTCGAACATATGGTCTCGACCATATGACGTTCGACATTTCAAGTGTTCATTTAATTGACACAGACCAGATTGTTATACTAATTGCCTTTGTGGAGCTTTTCTCCCCGGGCCTCCACTGAAAATGGGTTCTTCTTGGCCCAGTGGACTTTCCCAGTAAACAAATGCCAATAAATAAATAAAATAAATAACTATAGAAATCAGTCGGAGGAGGTTAGAAAGGATTGGGAAGAAAGATTGTTTAAGCAATTCACAAAGAAACAATGGAGTGCCTATGTATTACTCACAGATGTGCAACAAACTCTAAAATATATAGGATCTTTGCCTGGAATTGTTTCCATAGGGATTTTTACACCCCAAGCAGACTCCAAAGAAATTTTCCTCAGGTAGATTGCAAATGCTGGTGGTGTGTTGGAGAAGAAAGAGGTAATTTGGAACACATTTTTTGGGAGTGTAATGAGTTGGCTGACTTTAAAAGTTCCATGCAGACTACTTTATCAGAAATACTGGATGAGCAAACTGGTGTAACTAAGGAAATGATTTTGTGAGATGTGATACAGAATTGGAATTGTGTAGACATAGTAAGGCTTTGCTAAGTTTAATTCTGGTGACTTCCAAACAACACAGTTATTAGAAAATCGAAATCAAAGTCTAAACCAACTGTACTAAAATAGTGAATATAGTAGCAGAGATAAAACAACTGGAAGTGGGATCTTTAGAAAATAGTAGGAGCAAATTATATGGGAAAAATGGGAATTGTGGGAACAATACATGCAGAATAGTGTTTTACACGAGGAATGAGGTGTAAGGGAAGGCACGAATTGAATGAGCTATGTAATGATTGATTGATAATGACTATATAGATTATAAGTGATGTATAATGTTTGCAACTGAAAATATGTTCAGTCTGAAATCCATAAAGTATAGATCGGTATGCCTATCCATTTATCTATATAAATAGGAATGTATGTTTATGTTAGAGTAAAAACTTCTGCCGAAAGTATGTTCACTTTGCTACCACATTGAATGTCTGCACTGTGTCTCCCCTCTGCACTTTAGCAGTAATTCTCTTCGTAACCTTACAATATTTGATGCTTTCATACGGTACAGTTACATGTCATCTACTTTTTTCTTTTGTAATGTAATGTTCAAGTAATTGTTGACTGTATGTTGTTTTGTTGCTGCCGTTGTGGCTCAGGTCATGAATAAAGAGAGTGTCCAAGGACCAGTGCACCTACCCAGTCATCAAATGTTAAGTAAATAATTAAAATGTAGTAGATTAAAGTCGGAACGCATATTGGGAATGAAAAGAGTGCGTTTAAGATTCCCTTGTGACTGGCTTATACTTTCTGTTAGAAACAACTTCCCTCCTAAAGACTTGTGTGCGTGTGTGTGTTTGTGTGTGTGTGCGTGTGCGCGCGCAGACACACATGCACAAAATATAAATAGTATTATAGAAGTCTGTCCATCGTTTTCTGAACTTTTCTAGCAGAACTTAAAGCCCCGAAAACTGGCTTGTTAAACTGTGCCTTTCTGTCACACACAGAAGAAAACTTAATTAAATTCTAAATATAAATGGTTTGGAATCTGCTAGGATTCTCGGATTACTTTCCTGTTTGATTGTAGTGTAACTGGAGCCAAGTGCCAGTCTCATTTGTCATCTGTTGAACTTTGTAACACAGTCAATAATAGTTATTTTTTTCCTCCCAACAATAGTCTACAGTATTTGAAAGTTGAAAGCCCTGTATTAATTTTGAAAAATTAAGTAGTGTTTGCTAGTAAAGTTAAAGGACAGCTAAACCCTAAACACATTTCCTTTTCCCATTGTGTTTCTTTCCTGCGTGGCATATTATCTCATAGAGGCTGTATACAAATGCATAAATTGAGCTTTTCTCACTTTTCTGTGTCATTTCTGTGCTACTCAGCATCTTTGGTGTATAACATGTCAGATCTGGATGAAATCTTGTGATACTGTGTTTAGAAATTTGTCTTCAGGCAGTTCCTTCTTGTTTTAAATGCCTTAACCCAAGAAAAGGCCACCTAGCTAGTGTTTGTAACCCTTTATCCTTTACCTTTCTTTAGAGTCATACAACGGTTAGTTTCTAGAGATGCAAATCACTCTTTCTATGTAATTTTGTTTATGGATGCCTTCTTTCCCTCCCATTTGGCCTATAATCCTCTTGAAATTTAGCGGATTCACAGCTATTTGTACTTCGTCATATTAGAGAGCAGCTGAGTTTGTAATGCCGTGAAACTTGATGCCACTGACCAGGAGAGAAAGTAGATGAGGATGAATTCCTGTAACAAATTTATTCCTAACTTTACAACAAATCTAATTAAAACAAAAGTTCCGTAATTGGAAGAGAAATGGTTCATTACATTGAAAAAAAATGAATAAGTAAATAGAAAGAAAATCTTGCCTGAGAAGGCTTGGCATTATAAACTTCTGAGGATATGATGTACACTGTTGGAAAGTAAAGGCTAAACCAGCGAACAAAATTTTATCAATACAACTGCCCTCATTAGGTAATTTTGGATTACAACAAAATAACATTTAGTAATGATGGCTGTTTGTGGTGCTACAGAGACATTAACATGGTACAGTACAAAGTATAGTCAGTCCATGGACCATAATCACTTTGCCAGATCCCACCTTTATGGGTTGCCTTCTGCCTCTAGGAGAGCAAAATAAGTTAGGCCCTGAATGGATTTACTTTTTGTAGGGAGCGTGTAGGAGACCCTGACAGTCGTTAAGGTTTGCATTAAAAGAAGTGGAGGTATCAATCTGTTTTTTTCATATAACAGAAGATTGTTCTAGAGATGTGAGAAACATTGAATAATAAATCTCTCCCTCCAGTGTGGCTTATTTGTTGATGGAGATTTAAGTCTTTAATTCAAGGGTTTGTGAAGCCATTTTTTGGAATTGTAGGAAATCAATGAAGGTTTGATCCTTAGCAGTACAAACTGCTAGACATATAATTCTCCTAGCGGGAATCTGCAAAAGACAGTCTAGATAGCCTGTGTCCGTAGCCAAGGTTCTTTAGTCTGGAGACTTTTTTTAAGTTAGGAGCCTCTGGGCTCTTTCTAGATGTGTGATGTGTTTGAACAGAGAAATACTAAAAGAGGCAATATACTCTATAATTGTTGTGATCAGGACAGCATATAAATGAAAGCGATCTTCTTTTGACCTAGAAGAGTTGCATTTAATTATTAATTTGGCTAGACAAAAGGATTTTCTGACACTGTTGCTACATGGTAGTCCAAAGATAGGGCACTGTGTATGAAGGTGCCAAGATCTCTGATGACCATATTAGTCTGGAGTTGGGTATGGTCTGTAGTATAAGCAGATGCCAAGATGTGTTTATCAAAGGTGACAATACCGCACTTCTTTGCATTTCATTTAAGCTTGTTTCTAATGCAACCTGATTTGTATAGTTTATTTAAATTTGTTTTTCACGCTAAACATTAATCAATAACCATTTACAGGCTCTGCTCAGGTTTTACATAATAATGTAACAAAGCAATGTACAGTATACAAATAATGGTTTACATTTATGAATAAGCACAGACAGTCTGACAAACAATATATACGTAAAGATCTAACAAACAACATATATGTACAGCTGACTAACTGGAATAGAAAAGGGACAATAAAGTAGGAGAAGTAGAAATGTTGAAAATATGAGTTGTTGTTGCTAGGTTAGGAAAGCTAATAGAGCCCAGTAATCATGAAAGAGTGGATTAGATTGTGTAGTGGGTTTAGAGTGGTAATGGTATGGTTAACCGTTGCTGCAGTAATGGAGCATCAGACGCTGCATGAATAACAACACCCAGCTTGCAGTCAGTGTCAAATTTAGTTAGCTGTATGTTCAGAACAGTGGTTTAGATTTCTGAAAATGTATTTATTTTCATTTAGCATTTGTTTACTAGGATAGTTTAACTGGGTAAGAGCTCTTTTTCAGCAGAGTCAAGCTCCAAAGAACAACTAAATACAATGAAGAAACCACAAAATTAACTTGAGTTGCATACATTAGAACTGAACTAAATATATACAAGATGGTAGAAAATTTGGAAACCATGCAGTGTGTGGAGTATAGAACATTAGTTAGTTGAGAGAAGAAATGTCAGTAAAGTGATTAGAGAAGTGAGTAACATAGAGTAATAATGTAGGTAGGAAAGTGGTTTAGCAGAAGACTAGATGGTTGTGGTGGAGGATGGGGAGCAGGGGAAGTACAAGGACAGAGCAAGTTGATATTCTAATTAGTTTTTTTGAACTGTATTGGGTCAGCAGTAGTTATAATATGTTTTTTTATGATTTTCCACATTTTAGAGATGAAGCTAGAGGAGAGGGAGTCGCCAGCATTATTGTTGGATTTAGAGACCACTAATAGAGATTTATTTGAGGATCAGAGTTCACGTGTGTTGATATGAGGTTGAAGAAGAAATTGGAGTGCTTGGGTCTCATCAGGTTTGTGAACCATTTTATGGGCAGTGGAGAGTTAAATGTACAGTAAGTAATCGGAGAAGTAATCACCAGCCAAGTTGCTGGAGGGAGGAGCAGTGGTGAGACCTATGTGGAGAATTAATAGCAAATTTTATGTTTTGTTGTAGCAAGATTCAAGCTTGGCTAGAGCTGTTTTCCTTAGGTTAGTGACAGTAGAAGAGGCATATAGCAGGGTGGGGAGTAAATGAGTTCTATCAGTTACCTGTCTCATAGTGTTAGTAAGGTAAGGTTTGATTCTATAAAGAGAACCAAGTTTAATGTCCATCTTTTTGATTGAGATGTGTAGATGTTGAATAGAACTCCTAATAACTTAGCTTGTGAAATGGCTGTTATTGTAGAGTTGTTGGATGAACGAATTTGAAAAGGAGTAAGTGGATCTTGTGATTTGCTGAGGTAAAAGAGCATCAGTTTAGTCTTAGATGGGTTAATGGTTAGGTGAGAGTCAGACAGCCATGATTCAACAGCAGAGGAGGACTGTTGTGTAATGTCTTCAAGTTGATTTATGGAAGGGGTGGCACAGATAAGGGTTGAGTCATCTACATATTGAATGATGGAAGCAAGAGTTGAGGATGTTTATAGCTTGTTGATGAAAATACTGAAAGAAGAGGATCCTTGAGTAAACCTTATATTAACAGGTAGAAGGGATGAGAGTTGTTGCCATTTGACAGCTTGTTGATGGTCGGTTAGGTAACTGTGCATCCACAATAGTGATGAGTGGCTAAGATTTAAAGTGGGTAGCTCATCAAGACATCTCTGATGGGAGACTATATCAAATGCTTTGGATAGGTCCAAGAAAATGGAGGTTACCATGTTTCCATTATTTCTGTATTGCATGATGGTGCTGGTAAAATGTAGGATGGAGGTTGTGGTGCTGTGATTGGGGTGAAATCCATTCTGTGTGTTAGATGAGAGGTTATTAGATAAGAAAAGCAGATGGTGAACAGAAAGAATTCTAGTACTGAGCCCTGTGGACACCTTTCTGTATAATGAAGTGACACCTCTTATCAGCAAGTTTTCTAGCCATCATATTACATAAGGGCTTGCATTTAGACCGTAAAACTTATTTACTTTTGCAGCATGGGAAGTAATTTTGAAGGTGTTGGTCAGATCGGGGTATGCTTTTTAAACTGCATAGCTGCTATCGAAAGGCTTCATTGACTTTCTCAAAGAAGTTTACTAAAATAAGGAGCCATAATCTCCCATTAGCAAACACAAAATATATATATATATATATATATATATATATATATATATATATATATATCTTTTTGTTTCCCGCCTTTTCTGAACTAGAGTAGTCCAGATTTCAGGTTTTGCTGAATTCTGGGCTGTGGTATAAGTTCCTGTGTTGCCCATATCCTTACTTGGATAGGAGGAAGCTTCTCTGTTCACCAGTGAGAGTGGGGAGCTTTGAGCAGCCTGTCTGTCCCTGGAGGAGTGGTCTCAGCCCAGCAACTAGTAGCTTATTGGCTGTTTTGGGATAAATCCTATCTTTTTCAAGCTCCCTGCCTTAAAACCCACATTTGCGTGGTTTTGCACACCGCTCAGCATTGTGCAACGCCGTTTAAGCTGTTTTAAACTATTCCCAGCTCCACAAAGTCTGCTCTTCAAATTTTCCCTTAGAACTAGTCTAGCTCTCAAAGTAAGTACTCTACCTCCCTTCTACAGCCCAGCACTTGCTCAAATACCTCAGTAAGCACTAACAAACTATAGCACTACACCCCCTTTTCCTACCCAGAAGTACAAGGCTCCCTATTCGTCCATTCCGGACAATCAATAAATCAGTTTTTTTTAACTATCCAGGCATGTCCAAAGTGCAGTTTCAGGTATACTCTCCAGTCCAGCTGGTGAACCTGGGAATCTTGAGGCAATGTTACAATTGCCTTATGTACACAGGCAACCCTCTCTTCCTTCCAACAAACTCAAATGTATGTGAGAGATGCAACTATACAGCCAAACTGGATCCCAAGCTCTCTCAAACCAAGACTGGCACAGTCATTCCGGAGGAGAAGGAAACCACTTGCACCACACAACCAGTCTCACACAGACCAATCGCATCAGCAAACATGACACATAAACTCACAAAAACATACTCGGAGGCTCTAAATAAAAATCTGCCAAAGCAGCAGAGACCTCCAAAGCAGACATCCAAACAACCACTACCCCACAACAACTTTCACGTATCACATACCTCACAAAGGCAGTGTGCCACACAGAAGCAGCCCTTAAGGCTAAGTAATGCACCTAATACACTAGTAATAGGAGACTCTATTGTCAAGCACACTGAAGTCCCGCTTACCAGACTGAACAAGGAGAAGGTCACTGTAAGCTGCCTGTCGGGTGCCAGGATCTGCCACATAACACTCAGGTCACTCCACAACAGGTACAAATATGTCTCTGTCATTGTCCATGTTGGATTGAGTGACCTGAGACTTGCGTCCCTGGACTACATGAAAAGAGACATAGAGGAGCTCTCTGATCATGTAGCCCAGGCCAGTATGACCCTGACCCTGAGTAGTCTCTTGCCCTCACCAAGAATGATGCCGCAGTATAAAGACAAAATGATCAATTTTAACAATTGGCTAAGCTATTGGTGTCATTCAAAGGGGGTCCAGTGTCTGTCAGCCTGGGATGACATGCTCGACAAGCCACATTGCTTCGCCAGGCATGGCTTGCACCTGTCACCCTTAGGTTTTCGAATATTGGCTAAGGCTCTTGCCACCCCCATAGTGCCTTTTTTAAGCAAGGCTCAAAAGACAAACCTACCTCCATAGACAATACAAGAAACAAAAAAACTAAGGGTAATGCTACTGAACTCCAGAAGTCTAAACCTCAAGATGCACGCACTTGAGGCACTCCTCAGTATGGAAAAAATCGATATCTGTGCAGTAACAGAAACCTGGTTCAAGGCTCCAGAGACCACCCCAGCACTACCAGGATTCAACTCATACCTTACTTTTCGGCCCCAGAACTCGGACCGAAATACTAAAGGCGGGGGAGTATCCATCTTCATCAAGGATACCCACATCTCCAGTTTAGTGGCACTGCACGAGGCATCGGAGACCATCCATGTGCAACTAACAGTGGGCAAAATTGCTTTTCAGTTTGTAGCCTTCTACAGATCACCCACCTTGTCTCTGGACCCCCAATCCGCATTCCTGAAAACATTGGAGAATATGAAGGTCTCACCAAACACCATGATATTGGGGGATTTCAACTACCCAAACATTGACTGGGAAAACTACTCAAGTCCCAACTCTTTTGCCCAACGGTTCCTGGAGTTTATAAACTCAAACACCATGGAACAACTGGTCACCACTCCCACAAGACGGGACAACATATTGGACCTGGTCATCACCAACATGGGGAATCATTGTTCCACATCAGAGATAAAGCCCCTCGTTGGTAAGATCAGACCACAAACTAGTCACAATGGACATCCACATCCAAACCCCACCCCCAGCCAAGGAAACCACTGTGAAAAATCTCTCAAAAGCAAACTTCACACTTCTCAAGACTGAGGTGGAAAGTTTCAAAGCCCCCTGGCAAATGGAAAATGCTATCCAAACCGCAGAATCCTTTACAAATGCACTCTATGAGCACTTACAGGAATGCATGGATTATGCCATCACAAGTAAAACCAAGACTTGCTCCTCCAAAAACAGGAGACCAGTCTGGTGGACCCCGTTCATAAGTAAGCTATACAACAGAAGGAGGAAACTATTACATGATAGGGCAAAATCCCAAAAAGGGAAGGCATCCCTGATCAGTATTAGCAAGAAACTTTGCTCCATCATAAAATCATCAAAGGCTAACTTCAAAAGAAAATGGCCAAAGACTCTAAAGATAATCACAAGGCGTTCTTTAGCTACATCAGGAATCTGGGTGGCAACTCTCAGATCTGCTCTGAGCTGGTGCAAAATGGCACAAAATACACTGAACCCACTGACATTACCAACATCCTGGCGGACAAGTTCAGTACAAACTTTACCCCCCTTCCCCACAAAAGGGCCTGTGTCTATCCCAGAAGAATGCAGTCCCCCAGACATCACAGACACAGGTGAAAGCAGCCCTTTCCAAAGTAAAAAACACGAAAGCAGCCCTTTCCAAAGTGAAAAACACAGCATCAATGGGACCGGATGGTATCCCAGGCTGCATCTTACATGAGCTCCAAAAAGAACTAAAGCCTCACATAAACTCACTGTTCCAACTCAGCTTTACCACAGGTTATCTACCCAAAGAATGGCATACCGCAACAGTAATCCTGCTCCACAAAGGTGGCGCCACAATGGATCCCGGGAACTATCGCCCCATAAGCCTGACTAGCCTGGTCTGCAAGGCTATGGAGCGCATAATCCTGGATCTCTTAAACAAAGACATTGAGAACCTCCAGACACTGGACCCTACCCTTTGTTAAAGGCAGATCTTGCCTTCTAAACCTAGTTGACTTTTTTGAAATAGCTACCAAAACCATAGATGAGGGAAAGGTAGTCCACATAGCCTACCTGGACCTCACAAAGGCCTTCGACACAATACCCCACTCTGGCATCATAAATAAGCTTACCAGCTTAAATATCAACCCATATGTCACTAGATGGGTTGCAAACTGTCTCAGGGATAGAACTCACATGGTCAGAGTTGCGGGTGCCATGTCCAACTCTAAAGCGGTTACAAGTGGCATCCCACAGGGCTCAGTCCTGGGTCCCCTCTTGTTTGGTATATACTTCTCTGAGGTACAGGCAAACACGGGAGGACTGTGGCTGACCAAGTTCGAGGATGACTGCAAGCTGGGAGCCATAATCGACTCTCTGGCCGACACAAGCATCCTCCAGAAGGGTCTTACAAAGACAGATACCTGGCGTCAAAACCATGGCCTCAAGCTAAATACTAAAAAGTGCATAGTCATCCCTTTTGGGAAAAACAAAGTGCCCACAAACTACCACATAGGAGGTAATCCACTAAGTACGGAAGAAGTAATTAGGGATCTGGGGGACCCAAGTAGATAGTAGCATCTCCTTTGACAATCACATTGCCAAAATGGTTAGTAAAACCTTCTATATAGCTCACCTAATCACAAAAGGGTTCACATCCAAATCAAGAGAGGTCATTGTGCCCCTCTACTGATCGCTCATCAGGCCCTTAATTGAGTACAATGCCCCATTTGGGATGTATCTTACCCGACACCTGCAACAGCTGGAGAGACCTCAAAAGTACCTCACCAAGAGGATTGTGGGCCTCAAACAGATGCCCTATGCAGCTTGACTAAAGAAATTCCAGCTCTACTCAGTTGCTTACTGCCTACTCAGAGGCGATCTCTGCATGACATACAAGGCCATGTCTAACCTGGAATTGATGGACATGCTCCACCTCAAGAAAGCCAAATCCATTAGAGCTACACGCTCCATGGATTTAACCCTCAGCACAACAATAAATAGGACATGCTGGAGGGATAGATTCATATCCCAGAGGCTTCCCTCGCTCTGGAATAGAATCCCGGTTCATGTTAGGCAGAGCCCCTCGCTGACCCTCTTCAAGAGAAATCTTGATGAGTGGATGGGAAATCGTAAATTTAGTCCTGGGATCACTTCTATGGCCCTGCTGGACAGAGGCTCGGGAATCTAGTCTAAAAGGGTGGCAAAAGCCAACACATTCTGGCTAGGCTTTTAAATGCCCCAGGGCAGATAGCCTAGTACCTACCTATGAACCTATGAACATATTGCTGTGGGTCTGAAGCAGTACATATGCACATTTTTTATATTGGAGGTTTTAAAGTCATGTATAGTATGGTCCATGACTTTGAAAATTAGGGTTGTTAGGCTGATGGGTCTGCAGTTCCCAGATATGAGGTGGGGCCCCTTTTATGGAGTGCCATAACAATAGCCATTTTCCATACCTTGTGCCTGTGCTTAAGCTGAACAGTTTTAAGAGGGGTTCAGAAAGGATGGATTTGTGTTGTTGATTTAGCAACCAGGTGTATTGTCAGGGCCTGTAGGGGTGGTAAGTTTAGCTTCACAGAGGGCAATAAGGACATGTTTAATAATAATCTTGGGAGCAGGAAGGAACAACTGAAGTTGTAGGTCTTCAGTTACTTTCTGGCGTGAAGTTGGCACCAAATTCATCTGCAAGTATCACAGCAATGTATTTAGTGTCAGATGTGGGTAATGCCATTGAGAATTAAGAGCATTACTTTTGACAGCCCAGAGAGACAACTGATAGTTTGCTGTACTGGGTTTAAAAGCGAGACTGTTGCTCATAGCTATGTATATCTGAACTTGAAGCACACAACTATGTATCAAGCATGTGTGAAATAAAGTTGTAGCTTATCACTGGGTGCTTGCCACCTCTGGAAAAAGAACCTGGCTGTTTGTTGCCTCCAGTTTGATGAAATATTTGAAACAGCATAGAGAGAATTGGGAATCTGTGGTCAAAATCACCTAGAGTACTGCTTTTGTGAAAGTACTCAAGGGCAAGAACAGAACATGAAAACTATGAGGATTTATATCACTGGCAACATTTTCTGGTATGCCTCCTCTGGAGTATCCAGTGACTGTGTGAGTTTATCCTTTGGAAATGAAAAATGAAATCTCAAAACTGCTGAAGTTGCATCTGAAATTCCCTGATTAAGAAGGCAGTGTATGTGTTGAAACAAAAAATGACAACAGGAGAAAAAAATATATTGTAGTTAGTTATTTTTTTAATTGAGGAATTTTGCACAGTAACTTTCTCCTTTCTTGGAAGTTGATTTAAGAAAGGAAAATACGAATTGTCATTGTCTGCTAGCTGAACTCCACCCCTCTATCCAGGTTCAGAAAACAATCAGCATTGCATTCAAACAAAAGAAAGCTTTGTCTTCGGCAGACAGCTAAAATCAGGCACTCTGGATTAGCTAGACTCTGAATCTGTTATGCCTTTGCACTCACAGGCGTAATCTACTGAAGATGGTGCAACTTTACTTTCAACAAAATGCTCAAGTGTTGCCAATGCCTGTTTTTGTTATACTTGGCATGAGTTGCGACAGGCCAGGAGAGTTTAGCTGACAATTATTTCTCCCAAGTAGCAAGGAAGCTCTTTATTTTGTATGTCGTATATATCTGAACAGAAGATTTTCATTTGATTCTTGACATGGTATTTGTGCAGAAAATTCTGGTTAGCTCAGATGATTATACTGAAAAAGATACAGCAACTTAAGTAAGTTCTGTTGTAGGACTTGTATTTTATTGATAACAGAATTTAAGTGATTGTTTCTCCCTTTGATAAGTATTACTGCCTGACTGATGCTTTACAAATTATATGGTTTAGTAAAACATTTGTCAGAAATGGAAAAAGCAACAAGAATAAGACTGCTGCATGTTGCAGAATGATGCAGCCATGGCAGCAATGCAAATGGCATGGGTTGGATGAGAATCTCAGACACGGAAGGAATGCAATGCAGAGAATAAGAGTTAGCGGTCAGATCCAGCTTGCCAAACCTGCGGAGGGTGACAGCTTGACCTGCGGCAGGACGCTCACCTAGTGGGGGCTGGCTGAGATGGCAGGCAGCACAACGTTTAAGATATGTGTGAGTGGAAATGTACGCAGCATTGAGTCCAGTATTGTGGGAGTACTCTAGTGGCCATTTTCCATCTTAGGGACAATTACATTCATAGCCGGCCCTAGGAATAGGCCAACTAGGCAGCCACCTAGGGTGCTACTCTAGCAGGGGCACTTTCCAGAATTTATTTAGTTATTTTGTATTTAGAAGATGGTTTCTTTAAAATATGTTGAATGAATACAGGGAAAAAAATGAAAAATAAGACAAACTGTGAGAAAATGGAAGAAAATGGTAATTTGGATTTGTAGGTAGACCAGGATGGGGAAACCAGGTGGCATGGGCGGTGCTGTGGAGCCCTTTTGCCTAGGACAGCAGTTGACCAAAGGCCAGCCCTGGTTACATTCCACCCTTAAACTCTGGTAGCCCCCATCTGGTGGAGTGAAACCAGATCCTTAAGTCATTGGTTTGGCTTGGCACAGGTACAGGATGCAAGATGCTTGTGGACAGGTGCAGCAAACAAGCTCTTTTCTTAGCTGCCTAATAATAATCCCACCTGTTGGCTTTTGCAAGAGCTCAACACCCATCTGTATTGGGTTTGACTGATCACTGGTACTAGCAAGGGACAAATATTCAGAAAAAAAAGCAGCAAGAAAACAAAAAGCTGACTGTGTAGATTTCCGATAAAAGGTATGCTTATCTTAACCCACACTAGATTCATAACAAACCACCGGTACTTCAGAGAGAGTATATGGCATCATTAGCCTGTTCAAATGGTATCACTGCAGAAAGTGTTAATCTTTGTTTGGGATGGATGATGTAATCCCCCCCCCAAATCATATATTTTTATCTATAACACAGGGCACATAAACATTTTTGCTTATCTAATCTTTGCTGGGGGATGGAAGATGTAACCCACCCACCCCCAAATCATCCATTTTTATGTATAACACAGTACACACAAATGTTTTTGCTTATCTAGTACTTATTTGTAATGCATGGAATGCAATGATTATGCTTTGAAATCAGGAAAAATATGAACTTAAGCCTGCCCCTAGCACAAGACCCAGTCTTAGCTGTTCTTTGGGGTACTTAAAAAAAAAAAAAAAAACTGTTAGGATCAGGTCTCATGCTAAGGACTGACAAAGGTAAGTGCCAGCTGGAAAGTAGCAGTCGCAAAAGGTAAAAAAAGGCTTTTAAATATTGTTACAATATCATGCTGCCACACTTGCAAACAGAAAGTGTAGTAGAACAAAGTGCTAACCACTTTAAAAGCATTAGTTCTATGGAGAAGCCCTTTGTTTCTGCCTGCTGTCTGTCTGACATAGCTAAAATGTTTTACTAGCTTTAAAAGCCAGTCCTACAGTTTTTTTTTTTTTTTACTGTAACTGGTAATACATGAAATGGATAAAGTTCCATTGCTCTTGAGTTGGATTTTTTGACATCCATATTTTGAACACACATGATATAGTTATGATCGAAGACCTGGCCATAATCCTCTGTATTTCATTATAAAGTTGCCTGCCAGGCAAGAACAGGAATTCTGGATGGGATGCCAGTCTATTGCAATATTTATATTCACACTTACTCCCCAGACATTAACTATGGGCAGTTTTGAAGGTGTATCAGTTCCATTGAAGTGCCTGGAGAAAATCCATACCATCAAAAACAGGAGAAGCAAACTCCACAGAGGGCAATCCATCTGAAAATCAAGTCAGAGAACTAAGTGCCATGTGGCAGAATTGCTTATCATCCTTCCGCTCTGGTTGATACAGTTTACCCTAAAAACACTCACAGTCCATTCAGAATAAATATATTTCTCAAAAAGATCACATTTTCTGCCATTAGTTATGTGCAGCAACCAGTTATAAGTAGTCTGCATACTTTGCATTTCTAAATGGGAGTTAAGAGTTGTATCTGGTCATAGGAAATAATGTGGAAAACAGACTGCATTTCAGATTATGCTGCCTGTAGGAAAAGTAATGTAACTAAGTCTCCCAACCTTAAAACACTTACCTATACATAAAACTCTGATCCTAACCCTGAAACAATAACACTAACCATAAACCTAAAACATTAACTCTGACCCTAACCCTGAAACTAATCCTATCCCTGATGCTAATCCTAACCCCCCATCTCCAACGGTAACATTTTCCATAAAACTTGAAAGCTTCTAAAATTTAAAGTATCTGTGGTTTTTTTTCAAATGATGCTTATCAGACTAGTGGAATACTTCAAACAGTACAACTAGTAATCATGTTGCATGTGCACAGTGTCCCTTTGGTCAGTGCACTACAAGTAAATATTGCCCATTTTCCACCGTTTTTGTCTTTTCCTTGGACAAAATACAACTTGCATGTTGTTTAAACCTGTATCACATGTATTCGGGAATGGCATTGTCTTCACGACTCTACAGTGTTCTGTTAACGGTTTTAATTAATTGTGTTTGTTTGTACACACATACACGCATACAACACACACTGTCATTGAGGTGTAGCTGTAGTCTAGAAATGCGTATAGGCTTACAAAGATTTCTCGGTTATGTACAGCAGTGTTGTTAAAGATCATCTAATATCTTGAAACCTTATATGAATTATGTTCTACATAAAAATTCCTTCATAACTTCAGCTTCACACATTTTTGCATTTTGCTTATCAGCAAACATCTGGTTTCAGTTATTTCATGAGTACAGAGTAAATGTTTTCAGTCCTCAGAAGCATGCTTTTATTCACACTTTGTTCTTGAGCGTGCAGACAGTCTGGCATGCTTTGCTTTAGAATGTTGGAGCTAACTGAATCATAGAGATTGCAAGTGGCAAAGTTTGTAATGAAAGAAACTGTTGTGTAGGCATGAAACCTTTATTTTCTGAAAAATGAAGCGTGTTTTACAAGTGTGGATAGTTAACTCCATAACATAGGCTTGGGTTCCCTCAGTACACTTTTGTCTGAAACTGGACACAGGATTTGAATTTCTTGGGAATGCATCCAATACAGTGCCGTTCATTGTACTGCAGGAATGCACAGTCAACCCATCCTCACACAGACATGTACACACACACACACACACACACACCTGTAACTGCTAAGCTCTAAGAAAAACATTTATCAGACAAAGTCATTTGCGGTAAATCCCAGTCTCTGCATAAACATCTTGGTTCAATTATTTTCATACTAAAACAGAAGATTGCTTCAAGCATTTTCATTTACTTCAAGTCCTTAACTTGTCTGAAAATAACATCACAGTAACGGACAGCAGTAGAAATTTAATAACCTGCAGACTGTGAGCTGGGACCTTTATAGGGTACTGTAGGGCATTTGTACAGCTAGCAGTAAATGGGCTTAAAAATTGGTCATCCACAGTTTGAGTATTGCATTAATGCACAGATGGTGCTTTCTGAAAACAGCAGTGCCTACTTGTGGGAATAAATCCATTGCTTTTCCAAACTCAGCCCAGGAGCACTGATTCTGTAGTTAAGTGACTTGTCCAAAGTCACAGAGTAGGTAAATGGAGGTTGACGGAATCAAACCCTGGACCACATGAAACAGGTCATGACCTTAATCCTCTACTCTGTCAGAAAGTTGCACATTTGCCTTTTTTTTTCACACACACACCAATGTAGACGACACTCTTTGTACTTCCTGAAAAAATGCCATTCGCTCAGTGGAGTGTTTCTGAAATGTTTCAATACATAAAACAATATATAGACTTCAGAACCAGTCATGTCAACAAGCATGGCAGCAGTGGTTATGACATGGTCAGCTGGTCATCTCCTACACTGCTGCCCTTCTGTTTCTGTACTGTGAGGTGACCAAGGTATACAACACACACACACACACACACACACACACACACACACACACACACACACAACTGAAGGCGCAGACCTTACAATGAAATAGCAGCTGCTGTCACAGTGCGTGATTTTTAGAAACTAATACAGTATGTGGTAACAGGTCTTTGGGTACTTTCTGGTTTCTTTGTTTACTTTAGATTGTTTTTAACTCTGATTGTTCTAAAAATCCTGGCATCTGAGACACTGGTGCCTTCCTTTTTCTTGGTTTGCTCAAGTCATTTGATTCTCTCTTTATTCCAAATTTATAAATACTTGTTTTTATTTTGCTTTTGGATTCTGATGTCCCAAATTACCCACGGTGGTGGTGCTGCAGTAGCGTTGTCGCCTCACAGTAAGACGCTGTCTGGTTTGATTCTCAGCTAGAGCGTCTTCTGCATGGAGACATGCGTGAATGGGCGTATCTTCGTTGAAGGTTGTGCTTCAGGTCTGGTAACTCGGCACGTAAAAATCAACTACCAATCATTAGTGGACAGGAGTTCCGCTGTGGCGACCCCTAACTGGGAAAAGCCGTAAGACACAACAACATTCTGATGTCCCAAATTCAGGCATTCCTCTTTCTTTAATTTCTCTAAATGCTTTGGGTTTTTAATAATGTGACAGGAATAAACATATCTAGGTGTGATTCGAGTTCAAGAAATTTGTATTACTCCAGTCTTCTCTTGTGTATGCACGTGCACATGAATATATTTTGATGTTCTGCAAAAAAATTAATCTGGGTTTTGCACTGCTTTGCTCTTCTCAAGTAACAACAGTTCTAATTTCCCAGCTGCTTGCTTGCTGAATGCGAGAAATGTTGTGCAGAAGTTTACCAATTCCAAGATATGTAACTTCTGCCCAGAAATAAACTAGGTTCTTTGGCAGCCGTAGACATGATTAATGGCAACAGATACTGGTAGTCATTAATGATAAAGATGATAGCCAGAAAAAAAGTCATATTAAATCTTATTTAAATGATGAAATACGTGGCTTTGCCTTCCACGTGGGTGATTTCTGATTAAATGAAATATATCTTAGCACTACTTCTTCTTCTTTCGGCTGCTCCCGTTAGGGGTCGCCACAGCAGATCAACTGTTTCCATTTCTTCCTGTCCTCTGCATCTTGCTGTGTCACACCATCCACCTGCATGTCCTCTCTCACCACATCCATAAACCTTATCTTAGGCCTTCCTCTTTTCCTGTTACCTGGCAGCTTCATCCTTAGCATCCTTTTCCCAATATACCCAGCATCCCTCCTCAGCACATGTCCAAACCAAGGTAATCTTGCCTCTCTGGCTTTGTCTCCAAACTTCCAACCTGGGCTGACCCTCTAATATACTTATTCCTAATCCTGTCCATCCTCGTCACACCCAGTGCAAATCTTAACATTTTCAACTCGGCCACGTCAAGCTCTGACTCCTGCCTTTTTGTCAATGCCACTGTCTCCAACCCATATAACATAGCTGGTCTCACTACCCTCTTGAAGACCTTCCCTTTTACTCTTGCTGGTACTCATCTGTCACAAATCACTCCTGACACTCTTCTCCACCCACTCCATCCTGCCTGTACTCTCTTCTTCACCTCTCTTCCACACTCACTATTACCCTGAACTGTTGATCCCAAGTATTTAAACTCATCCACCTTTGCCACCTCTACTCCCTGCATCCTCACCATTCCTCTATCCTCCCTCTCATTCACACACGTATTCTGTCTTAGTCCTGCTGACCTTCATTCCTCTTCTCCCTAGAGCATATCTCCACCTCTGCAGGGTCTCCTCCACCTGTTCCCTACTCTCAGTACAGATCACAATGTCATCTGCAAACATCATAGTGCATGGGGACTCCTGTCTGATCTCATCTGTCAACCTGTCCATCACCATTACAAATAAGAAAGGGCTCAGAGCTGAACCTTGATGTAATCCCACCTCCGCCTTAAACTCAACTGTCACTCCCACCGCAGACCTCACCGCTGTCACACTACCCTCGTACATATCCTGTACCACTCTTACATACTTCTTTGACACTCCCAACTTCCTCATACAATACCACAACTCCTCTCTAGGCACCCTGTCATATGCTTTCTTTAAATCCACAAAGACACAATGCATCTCCTTTTGACATTCTCTGTACTTCTCCATCAACACTCTCAAAGCAAACATCGCATCTCTAGTGCTCTTTCCTGGCATGAAACCATACTGCTGATCACTAATCACCTCCATTCTTAACCTAGCATCCACTACTCTTTCCCATAACTTCATGCTGTGACTGATCAATTTAATCCCTCTGTAGTTACTACAGCTCTGCACATCACCCTTATTCTTAAAAATCGGTACCAAAACACTTTCTCCATTCCTCAGGCATCCTCTCACTTTCCAAGATTTCATTAAACAATCTAGTTAAAAACTCAACTGCCATTTCACCTAAACACCTCCATGCTTCCACAGGTATGTCATGTGGACCAACAGCCTTTCCGTTATTCATCCTCTTCATAGCTATCCTTACTTCCTCCTTGCTAATCCACTGCACTTCATGATTCATTATCCGTACATCATCCAACCTTCTCTCCCTCTCATTCTCTTCATTCATCAGCCCCTCAAAGTACTCTTTCCATCTGCTCAACACACTCTACTCGCTTGTGAGTACATTTCCCTCATTATCCTTTATCACCCTTACCTGCCGCACATCTTTACTAGCTCGGTCCCTCTGTCTAGCCAATCGGTACAGGTCCTTTTCTCCCTCCTTAGTGTCCAACCTTTTATACAACTCGTCGTACGCCTTATGCTTAGCCTTTGCCACCTCTCTCTTTGCCATGCACCTCATCTCCTTATACTCTTGTCTACTTTCTTCATCTCTTGGACAATCCCACTTCTGCTTCGCCAACCTCTTTCTCTGTATACTCTCCTGTACTTCTTCATTCCACCACCAGGTCTCCTTGTCCTCCTTCCTCTTTCCAGATGTCACACCAAGCACCTTTCTAGCCATCTCCCTTACTAGCTCTGCTGTAGTTACCCAGCTATTCGGTAACTCTTCACTGCCACCCAGTGCCTGTCTTAACTCTTCTCTGAACATCACCTCACAATTACCATTTTTCAATTTCCACCATTTGATCCTTGGTGCTGACCTCACACTCATCCTCCTCTTCTTGATCACCAATGTTATCCTACAAACTACCATCCTATGCTGCCTAACTACACTTTCCCCTGTCACCACTTTACAGTCCCCAATTTCCTTCAGACCGGCCCTTCTACATAAGATATAATCCACCTGTGTGCATCTTCCTCCACTCTTGTATGTCACCCTATGCTCCTCCGTCTTGTTAAAATATGTATTCAACAACCATGTCCATCCTTTTCAAAAAATCCACTACCATCTGACCTTCTGCATTCCTTTGCTTAACACCATACCTACCCATCACATCCTCATCCCCTCTGTTCCCTTCACCAACATGCCCATTGAAATCTGCTCCAATCACCAGTCTCTCACCCTTGGGTACAGTCATCACCATTTCATCCAACTCACTCCGAACTTTTTCTTTCTCATCCATTGCACACACAACTTGTGGAGCATATGCACTAACAACATTCATCATTACACCATCAATTTCCAGCTTCATAAACATCACTCTATCCGACACTCTTTTCACCTCCAAAACACTCTTAGCATACTGTTCCTTCAGGATAATGCCTATGCCATTTCTTCTCCCATCCACACCATGATAAAACAATT
This sequence comes from Protopterus annectens, assembly GCF_019279795.1. Lineage (NCBI taxonomy): Eukaryota > Metazoa > Chordata > Ceratodontiformes > Protopteridae > Protopterus > Protopterus annectens. The sequence continues at coordinate 421,695,023 of NC_056726.1, read as the reverse complement.
TGAACCTGCCTCCGATACACCTAGACTTGCTCCCCTTCCATCTAGTCTCTTGCACACACAATGTACCAACCTTCCTTCAGTCCATCATATCAGCTAGCTCTCTCCCTATACCAGTCATACTGCCAACATTCAAAGTTTCGACCCTCACTATCACAGTCCTAGCCTTTACCTGCCTTCGGCCATGCCTTCCGCCTCTTCTCCTCCTTCAGCCAACAGTAGCCCAATTTCCGCCAGCACCCTGTTGGCCAACAGTACTGGTGGCGGTCATTGTTAACCCATGCCTCGACCGATCCGGTATGTATATGTGTACTTTTGTCTGCATGTATGATTTGGCAAAATGTTACGCCAGATGCCCTTCCTGACACAACCCTCCCCATTTATCCGGGCTTGGGACCCGCACAAAGAAATGCACTGGCTTGTGCATCACCAGTGGCTGGGTTGAAATATATCTTAGCATGATTATAATAAAACACACCTGTTTCATTAATGATATAGGTGATGATAGAGAAGTGCGCCTCAGAGTTATCTGATGGTTATTATACCATTACAGTAGTGATGTCAGTGATAGAGCAGAGCACCTCAGAGTGATCTGATCATCATTATACCATTACAGTAGTGATGCCAGCGATAGAGCAGTGCATCTCAGAGTTATATGATGGTTATTATACCATTACAGTAGTAATGCCAAAGATAGAACAGTGCACCTCAGAGTTATCTGATGGTCATATTATATCATTACAGTAGTGATGCCAACGATAGAACAGTGTGCCTCAGAGTGATCTGATGGTCATTATACCATTACAGTAGTGATGCCAGCTTAGGAAAATGTTGAGTTGGGTTCTGTAACTGGCAAATTATTAATTTTCTTCTAATAGGAAACAATTTTGTAACTGAATTTTTTTCTGGACAAGGATGTTGTAGTTGATCAAGTCTTTTTTTTTTTTTTTTCTCCTATATCCTTATAACGTGCATATAAATATCTGTCTGTTGCATTTCAAGAGAGCATGGGTACTCTTTCTGATTAGTCTGCTAAGCTTTTTTCCATCATGGGCATTATTTTACAAGGTAACCCTTCTTCTTGCATTGATGATAGGGAGCATGCCTAGTGTAGGGTTGCCACGTTTTCAAATGCCCAAAGTGGGACATTTTTTGTAGAAACATGCAGTTTTGCAGGACAGACATACCCACGGGAAGTGCAAAGGACAGAACTTCACTGTTTTTGTCCAAATAAAAGCTTTTTCGTGTAGCATATGAGTTGCTTATGGTATTTCATATAATATTTAGATGTTTCAGATACAAAATAACTGTTTTATGCAACTATTAAAGAAAACTTAGTAAATATATTTTGACTTAAAATCTCAGGACATTTGCCATTTTTTAGATTTTTTTCTCAGGACAAAACAACCCAAAGTGGGATTGTCCCTCGCAAAGAGGGACAGGTGGTAACCCTAGCCTAGTGCAACTAGTGGAGATTCCTTGTCCACGATTCTTCATGCTTTGCAGGTTTGTTCTTCTAATAAGGAGTTAGATTATCAGATGTACCAAAGCTGTTTGGACACATAGTAGTTCTTGGTTGCTTGTTGGTAGCCTAAGTAACCATTGTGGTTGGTTAGCTATCCTGGAAGTATAAGATCACATGTTGTCTGCTGTGGAATATGACAAAGTTAAGATGAGGGGAAGAAGGAGACAGCTGGGCAGTTCTCTAGCTGCAAGACTCTGAGGGGTGCCAGCATCAATAAGACAATATTTCAAAAGAGAAGTTCTACTCTAGGGCTGTAAACCAAAAGACCATGGCTTCACCCCCCAAAAAAAAGCAATGTACATTCTGCAAGCCAACACCCTCAGTCAGTCTGCTTTAGTCAGACTGTTACTCAGTATTTTCCCTTGTTGGCCACCACTCTCCATGGGAGAACTGCATTGTAGCATCCAGTTTAAGAAGCCATCTGGAGTAAACTAAGAATACTGCAGTCCACATCATTTTTTTTAATCTGTGCAGTGGTAACCCCCCCCCCCCCCATGAAAGACTAGCGCCATTTGGTGCCGCCAGTGCTGGACCAAATGCACATACATGTTTACATGTTTCAGCACACTTATGTGCTGACAAAAATGGAGAGCATCCTTTAGTGTTGTGTAATTGTGATAATCCCTTGTGTTCTTTTCCTGCACACATCCATAGTCATCTATTAATTGAGCAGGGAGACCTTACATCACCCTTAACCCAGGCATATGAGTGTATTTTGGCCGAGTAATCAGAACTCAATCTCTCTGTACCACAAAGATGGCTGTACCTCAGACTGCATATTTAAGCATCCACTGTGCCCAGCTGTGGTAGCTTAACCTCAATGGAAGTGAAACAATGGTATCCTTTATTTGGTCATTACTTTACAGGTAGTTTTCTTCTCTCCTGAAAGCTGTAGTCTTCTGTTTTATTAAATATAAATTATTTATTTTATGTATTTATTTTATTTGACATTTGTTGACCGGGATCGTCCGACTGGATACATGTCCATCTTCAGTGGAGAACCGTGGAAAAAAGCTCCAAAGTTGCAAACAGATAAAGATAATCAGGTTATAGTATATGCACAAACATATTGTATTAACATATAAGTTACAGTCTCACATTTCAAGCCTGTTAAGAATACAGTTTATATTCAGAAATATATACAAATATGTTACAGTTTCTCTTATCAAACCTATAGGTGCACCTATATACAGAGTATCTGCAAAGATGTTACAGTTTCTCTTTTCAAACCTTTTAGTGTAAGAGGTAAGTCGCTGGGAATAAAACATTGCAGGGATATGGAAGTAGATGAGGCTTTAGTCAGGGTTAGAACAAGGACATAACCAGTAAATTTTAAAATACTAGGTTAGATTTTTTTTGAACTGATTAAGGGAGGGGTTCAAAGTAAGGTCAGATGGGAGCGAATTCCAGGTTTTGCCTACTGAATTTGCAAACAAAGATTCTCCAGATAAGTTGTTAGCTGTAACAGATTGAACCAAATGTTTTGTAGTGGAACGAAGTGGCCTTGCCTTTTGGTAGGGATGGATAATGTTTTTAAGGGGGGGGGGGTTTCTGGATGGTTAATAACCTTGAATGCCACAGTAAGTTGATTATATTGAATTAGCCTGGGGAGTTCTAGCCATCCTAAGAGGTTTAGGTTTTGACAATGGTGTGTCCTATAGGGAATTCCTGTGGCAAACCTGGCAATTTGATTGTAGCATCTAGAGAGTTTGAAGAGATCAGTTTTGTTCAAGTTAGTGAGTATTGGTGAGGCATAGAGTAGAGTTGAAAGCAGATGGGTACGGGCAATGGCAGTCATAGCTAGAGGGTTAAGAAAAGGTTTGTTTTTGTATAGGGAGCCAAGTTTTTTATTAACGGTTTTAATAGTTTGGTTTACATGCATATCAGTTTGAGGCTGTTGTCTGTTATAACACCCAGGAGTTTGGTATACATACTTGGTGAGATTATGGTCCTATTGTTAGATGTTATAGTAAACAAAGGTTGAGAGGATTTGCGAGTAAGGGAGAAGAGCAATAGCTTTGTTTTATTCAGGTTTAATATCAGCTGTTGATTAGGGATCCAGTTTTCCACTGTATTAAAGGTTTTCTGGGTTAAACTAAGGAGATCTGTAGGGGTAGAGGCTGAGCAAATCAGGGGGGAGTCATCAGCATATTGTGTACTTGTTGCTCTGGTATTACAGTGTGGAGGTCATTGATAAAGAGGGAGAAAATAAGGGGACCTAATATGGAGCCTTGATGGACACTAAGGGTAATGGGGAGAAGGGTGGAGAGTTTGTCCTGCCATAGGACAGCCTGCTGTCTTCCACTAAGATAAGATTGAAACCATTGTATGGCATGGTTGTTTATGGATATTTTGTTTAGGGTAAGTAAGAGTAGCTGGTGTTTAACCACGCCTTCGAAAGATTGAGAAACAGGGCAGAAGATAGTTGTTCTTACGGTTGGAATTTTTGACTTTAGAAAAGGAGAGGAGGACTGAGGTGTGGTCTAAATCCATGCTGGGAGTTGGCCAGAAGATTATGTTGAATAAGGTTCATAGGTAGTGTAAGAGTTGTTTATGGATGCACTTTTCCATAACTTTAGCCAGAGGGGAAAGGATAGCTATTGGTCTGTAGTTTGACAGCTCAATGGAGCTGCCTCCTTTGTGGAGTGGTATGACATGTGATATTTTCCAGATAGAGGTTTTAGTTATGGTTCTGTTTATTACAGTAGAGACAGGGTATGCTATAACATCAGCAGCGTTTTGCAGGTAGTTTGCAGGGAGGAGGTCAGCTGAAAGGGTGGTTGGTTTGAGTTTTTTAATTAGGGCTCTAATGAGTAAAGTCAGAACTTTTTGTAAGCTAAAGGAGAGAATTTCACTGGGCTTAGGGGTTTCAGCATTAGGACAAGTGGGTTTAAGTTTGCCAGCAAGGGCCTGGATGGTTTCTGTAAAGAAACTGTTGAAGGTGTTGGCAATGGACTCTGGAGATTGTTTGGGTTGGGGCTGAGGGGGTTGGAGTTGTGGATTGTCCTGGATGGAGGAGTTTGTTAATACCTGCCCAGAACTTCTGTGGCTTGTTGTGGTGTTTCTGCTATAGATGGCAGAAATAGTTTTTTTTTGTCTAGTAATATGGATTTTTTTGTATCATTCCTGTATTGTCAAAATTTGAGTTGATCTTGAGGGGCTTTAGAGGAATGCCAGGTGTTCCAGGCATTATTTATTTGGATGATCTTTAGTTTGGTTTATTTAGTGAGTCAGGGGGCAACTTTTGTTTTAATTCTAATAGAGCGTGCAAGTGCATGGTTGTCAAGGATGGCCAGGAATGTGTTAAAGTGTGTTACTGCCTCATCTAGTGGTAGTTGTTTTAGAATTGACCAATTGCATAATTTAAGTTCTTCTAAGAATTTGTTAAGGTTGAAGTTTTTATTTCTTATTGTTTTATATGTGGGTAGATGTGGACATTCAAATTTATGCCTAATAGTATACTTTAAGAAATGATCACTTAGGTCTTCAGGGAGAGTACCTGATTTGCACATGTGGTGGGGGCTGTTAATTACTATCCAGTCTAGGATACTTTATTGTTAAGTTTGCTGATCCTACTAGGGAAGGTTATTGTTTGTGTAAAACCATGTAAGTTTACGTGGGTGGTTGGGGTCTCTGCAGTGTAGATGTTCCAATCTGTACTGAGATCCCCTAGAACAATGGTCTCTTGTGGGTAGGCATTGGATAGCCAGTAGAGGATGTCTTCTAGGGTCCCTGAGTTATTACCTGGAGGAATATAGACAGATGCTATGTTTATACTTTCGTTTTTATTTAGTTGTAGTTTGGAAATCATAGTTTCTGCTTTGTTAAATATAGGTGGTTGAAGGTTGTCTAGAGTAACATTTAGGGTGGTTTTATAGAGAGCAGCAACCCCCTCCCCCTTTCCTGGTAGTATGATTTAGCCTGAGTCTATTATACCCTGGAGGTAGAATTTCATTATCTGGCGTAGTTGGTTTTAACCATGTTTCGGTAAGACAAAGTATGTTGGTGGGTAGGTTGCCAGGAGGGCATGGAGGTTGTGGACCGTATTGTTGATGCTTCTAATGTTTAAGTGACAGGTCAGTAGTGAGTTGGGAGGTCTTTTTAAGCTTTGTCTTATGTTTGGGCTGTTATGATTAGAGTTAGTGTTGTCTGGGGATGGTGGCCCAGGGTTGGGGTGGATATTCCCATCAAGTAAGGGTGTGGGGCAAACTAGCTATGAGCTTTAGAAATTTATTTATCAGTTTTTGGTAGTATTTAGTTTTGGTGTTAACATATCTGGGTATAACAGGGTGGGTGTTAGGGGTAAAGGAGCTGGCATCGATGGACATGAATGAGTGGGAAGAAAGGTTTGAGAGGACTGGGGTGGTAGTAAGGCATTTGGGATGGTTGCATCCTATATAGGATTGGTTTTCATAGATGGTGAGAGAATAAAGGGTGATTAGTAAAAGGTAGGGTGTGGTGTAGAGTAGAGGTGATATTTTAGAAGACTTAGTAAGTATTAGAGACATAATGGTGAGAATATACTCCTGGTAGGTAGACAACCTAGGTGTAATAGTAGGTGGGGAGATAGTGGAAGGGGTGAGTTATGAATGAATTCCTTTTAATCGTTGGCTAAGGAGGTGAAGAGGTTGTGGCTGAGGGGTTATAAATTCAGAGGTACTGGAGGCAGGGTGGGAATAGGGGGCAGGGAGGGGCATGAACCGAGCCCAGAGGGTGAGCAGAGTGGGGCTTAACCACACCACAGGAATCCTCAGAGCCTGTGATTAAAGTAAGAGGCTTTTCCTTGCTTTAAATTTTAATCTAATTAATTAGTTATTAATTAAACACAGACAGCACCTTTAACAGTACAGTTAAACCAAAGATAAAACAGCTTTGTATTGTTTTTGATAATTGCTTTCTAAATATGATCTAACTCCAGTTTGCAGGTTGTCCTGTTTTTTTCTTAAAACTATGGAGCTTGTTGCATGCCTAATAGAAGGTGTTTTCATCTCCCTGGAAGGGCCAATGAGGTTGCTAGTAGTCCATCTTTACAGCAGACTTTTTTTTTGTCATAGCTTAATGTACAACTGTACTGTATACTACACAAGTAGTCACACTGGGGGGGAAACTGTCCTTTTCCATAGTGCAGTGACCTTTATTATATTAATGCAGAAGATACTGACAGCAAGAGTCCCTTACTTGGGAAGTAGGTAGAGGTTTGGCCTACTACAGAAATGGTTTGAATTCTGCTGTGTATGTTGTGTTTATTCATGCAAAATTGTAAAAAAAAAGGACTTCTTTGCTGTTTTTTATTCTGTAAAAACTGTCAGACAAAGATTAGTTTTGTGTGTTATGGCCTTAGCCTTCATTCCTCCAAATTAACATAAATACAGACATAGGTACATATTAGCATATGTCTGTATTTGTGTACGTTTGAAGAAGGCTGTGATGCTCTCCTACTGGTAGCTAACAGTCTTTTTCTACCTAAAGAAAAGTGATTTATATTAAGTCCGTGTTTATATAGTTATGAATCCCTAGAAGAATAATGTAATTTAAGTTTAGTGTTTTACATTACTTTATTAATAAACAACCATTTCTGGATTCTGTCTACACTCCTTAATCGGGGTGTCTGCAAAAGCTTAATTTAACAGCTTTTTCAGTTAACAGCGTCTATGGTACTATGGCAGTGGAATCCTTTAAGCTCTCGAACACAGCTGTGTGGATTTCATAGGATTGAAGATAACATTAAACAACACACAGTAGGCGTTTGCTAAGCCCAAGCTGTTGAAACCGCGGGGCTATAAATTATTGGGTATGGAAGTACTACTGAGATGTAAAGCCTAGATGTTATTAAATAGTTCCCACATGGCTCTACAGTGGAGTTTATCTTGTATATATCCTCTTGAAGATGCTACTTTACTGTTATAAGTGTTCATTAGTGAGAACTGAAGCAGAACAAGCACTGAAGAAAATATTTGTATTGCATTTTATGTGGTTAGTGCTGCATCAACCGATATGTCTGTTCCCCTAGTAACATGTTAACGTGGTCATTCACAGATCATTCATTCATTAATGTGTGTGTGTGTGTCTGTCTCCATGAACAAAAAAAAACTAAGCAAAAACAAAAACAGAAAAGTCAGTCTTAAGAAGAAGTACATTTGAATTATGTGTACTGTTACAAGAGTGCGCATAATAGCTTCAGGTCAAAATATGCCATTTGTTGCCTGTTAAGAGTTTGCAGTATGGTTTAACGTAACTGTCTTTCTGACCCATGAGTTATGAACATCCCTTTTTTATTTTGCTAACTGAGAAATAGATAGTCTATGGTCCCTTTTACATTCATGTTTTGGGCCTTTGATAAACCATATGTCTAAATAAAACTCCTGTGACCCCCCCCTCCCCATCCTATGTTCATATCCTGTGGCCCATCCAGTACACACTTATTCCTTCTAGTCAGAAAAGAACTGAATAACATACAGCCTGAGGCTATCAAAATAAGGTGGAAACCTTTTTATGCTCTAAAGACTAATTCCATCCCTCTCCTGTGGCACATGGCTAATAGTGGCATCAGTAGAAGGATTGTACACAAACTCGTATGCCCAGGCCCTGCTGTAGACATCTGTTGGAATCATAGGTTCATAGGTTCATACTAGGCTATCTGCCCTAGGGCATTTGTAAGCCTAGCCAGAGTGTGTTTGGCTTTCGCCACCCATTTTAAATGTTTTACTATGCCCTTTTTCGAGGTTAGTTTACTGTGCCTCTGTTTAGCAGTGACACAGAAGTGATACCCAAGGTAAACCTATGATCTCCCATCCACTCGTCAAGATTTCTTTTGAAGAGAGTCAGTTAGGGACTCTGCCTAACTTGGACTGGGATTCTATTCCAGAGTGAAGGGAGCCTCTGGGTTATGAATCTGTCCCTCCAGCATGTCCTATTTATTTCAGTGCTAAGGTTCAAGTCCCTCGAGCGTGTAGCTCGATGAGATTTGGATTTTCTGAGGTGCAGCACGTCCATTAATTCCGGGTTGGACATGACTTTATACGTCAGGCACAGATCGCCTCTAAGCAGGCAGTATGCAACCGAGTAGAGATGGAGTTTCTTTAACCAGGCAGCATATGGCATCTGTTTGAGCCCTTTGATCCTCTTGGTAAGGTACTTTTGGGGTCTTTCCAGTTGCTGCAGGTGTCTGGTAAGGTACATCCTGAAAGGGGCATTTTATTCAATTATGGGCCTGATGAGGGATGAATAAAGCGGCACAGTGACCTCCCTTGATCTAGATGTGAATCCCTTCATGATTAGGTGGGCTATATAGAAGGTTTTTCTAACCACTTTGGCCACATGGTTGTCAGATGAGAGATTGCTATCAACTTGTGTCCCCAGGTCCCTAATTACTTCTTCCATATGGATTACCACCTATGTGGTAATTTGTGGGCACTTTGTTTTTGCCAAAGTGGATGACTATACACTTTTTGGCATTTAGCTTGAGGCCATGGCTCTGGCACCAGTTATCTGTTTCTATGAGACCCTTTTGGAGGATGCTTGTGTCAGCTGGAGAGTTGATTATGGCACCCAGTTTGCAGTCATCTGCGAACTTGGTCAGCCACAGTCCTCCCGTGTTGGCCTGTACCTCTGAGAAATATATGCCGAACAAGAGAGGTCCCAGGACTGAGCCTTGTGGGACGCCACTTGTAACTGGTTTGGAGTCTAACATGGCTCCAGCAATTCTGACCATGTGGGTTCTGTCCTTGAGCCAGTTTGCAACCCATCTAGTGACATAGGGGTTTATATTTAAGCTGGATAGCTTATCTATGATGCCCGAGTGGGGTATTGTATCGAAGGCTTTTGCAAGGTCCAGGTAGGCTGTGTGGACCACCTTCCCCTCGTCAATGGCCTTGGTGACTGTTTCAAAGAAATCAACCAGGTTTAAGAGGCAGGATCTGCCCTTAACAAAGCCGAACTGGGTAGGATCCAGTGTCTGTAGGTCCCCAATATCTTTATGAGTTCCATGATGATCCTCTCCATAGCTTTGCAGACCAAGCTAGTCAGGCTTATGGGGCGATAGTTTCCAGGATCCATTGAGGCACCACCTTTGTGGAGAGGGACCACTATTGCTGTACGCCATTCTTTGGGTACATATCCTGTAGTAAGGCTGAGATTGAACAGTAGCTTTATGTTGGGGTTCAGCTCTTCTTGGAGTTCATGTAGGGCGCAGCCCAGGACACCGTCTGGTCCCATTGATGCTGTGTTTTTTGATTTGGAGAGGGCGGCTCTCACCTGAGCATCTGAGATGTCAAGGGGGCAGCACTCTGCTGGGATAGATAATTGCTCTTTTGGGGGGAGGGGGAGGAGAAGTTTGTGCTGAACCTGTCAGCCAGGATGTTGGCAATGTCTGTGGGTTCAGTGTATTTTTTGTCATTTTGGACTAACTCTGAGCATATCTGGGAGTTTCCACCCAGGTTCCTAACATAACCAAAGAAAGCCTTGTGATTATCTTTAGTGTCTTGTGCAATTTTCCTCTCGAAGCTGGCCTTAGATGATTTTATGAGTGCCCATAGTTTTTTGCTAATACTGATCAGAGATGCCTTCCCTTTTAGGGATTTTGCTCTATCATGCAGTAGCTTCCTCCTTCTGTTGTATAGTTTGTTTATGGCTGGGGTCCACCAGACAGGACGCCTGCCTTTGGGAGATTGGGTCTTGGTTTTATTTGGGATTGCATGATCCATGCATTCCTGAAGGTGTTCATAGAATGCATTTATAAAGGATTCCGCAGTCTGGGCCGTATTTTCCACAGACCCGGGGGCTTTGAAGGATTCCACCTCTGTTTTGAGGAGTGTGAAGTTTGCTTTAGAGAAGTTTTTCACTGTAGTTTTCTGGGCAGGGGATGGGGTCGGGATGTGGATTATCCAGTGAGATTAATTTATGGTCTGATCTTACCAGTGAGGGATACACTTCTGGTCTGGAGCATAGAGTCCCCATGTTGGTGATGATCAGGTCCAGTATGTTTTCCCCTCTTGTGGGAGTGGTGACAAGTTGTTCCATAGCATTTGAGTTTATAAATTCTAGAAACCTTTGGGCTAGGGTGTTGGAGCTAGAGTAATGCTCCCAGTCTATGTTTAGGTAGTTGAAGTCGCCCAATATAATGGTGTTTGGGGAGACCTTCATATTTTCAAGTGTTCTCAGGAAGGTCGAGTGGGGTTCCTGGGTTTGGGAGGGTGGTCTGTAGCATGCTATAAACTGGAAGGCAGTTTTACCCAGTGTTAGTTGCACATGGATAGTTTCCGATGCTTCGTGCTGTGCCACCAACCTGGAGGTGTGGGTATCTTTGACGAATATTGATACTCCCCCTCCTTTTGTGGTTCGGTCCGAGTTTTGGGGCCGAAAAGTATGGTATGAGGTATAACCTGGTAGTGCTGGGGTGCTCTCAGGAGCCTTGAACCAGGTTTCTGTTACTGCACAGATATCGATGTTCTCCATGCTGAGGAGAGTTTCGAGTGCGTGCATCTTGAGGTTTAGACTTCTGGCGTTGAGTAGCATTACCGTTAGTTTCTTTTCCCTTGTGATACCTATGGAGGTGGGTTTGTCTTTTGAGCTTTGCCTAAAAAAGGCACTATGGGGGTGGCAAGAGCCTTTGCCAATATCCGAAAGCCCAGTGGTGACAGGTGCAAGCCGTCCTTAGTGAAGCAACGTGGCCTGTCGAGCATGTCATCCCAGGCTGACAGGCATTAGATCCCCTTTGAATGACACCAATACTTAAGCCAATTGTTGAAATTGATCATCTTGTCTTCATATTGTGGCATCATTCTTGGTGAGGGTAGGATGCTACTCAAGGTCAGGGTCATACCGGCCTGGGTTACATGCTCAGAGAGCTCCTCTTTGTCTCTTTTCATGTAGTCCAGGGAGGTACGTCTCAGGTCATTCACACCAGCATGGACAATGACTGAGTCATATTTGTACTTGCCTTGGAGTGACCTGAGTGCTTGTGTTATGTGGCGGATCCTAGCGCCTGACAGGCAGCTTACCGTGACCTTCTCCTTGTTCAGCCAGGTGAGCGGGACGTCAGTGTGCCTGACAATAGAATCACCTATTACAAGTGTATCAGGTGTGTTGTTTAGCCTTAAAGGCTGTGACTGTTCGGCACACTGGCTTTGTGAACTATGTGTTGCACGTGTTTTGTTTTGGGGTAGCGGTTGCTTGGATGTCTGCTTTGGAGGTCTCTGCTGCTTAGGCAGGTTTTTATTTAGAGCCTCTGAGTATGTTTTTGTGTGTTTATGTGTTTAGTTTGCTGTTGTGGTAGGTCTATGTGAGACTGGAATTGTAGTGTGTGTGGTTACCTTCTCCTCCTGACTGGTTACGCCAGTACTGAGTTGAGAGAGCTTAGCCTCCAGTTTGGCTATATGGTTGCATCTCTCACATATGTTGGAACTTGTTGGAAGGAGGAGAGGGTTGTCTGTGTACATAGGCAGTTGTAACATTGCCTCAAGATTCCCAGATTCACCAGCTGGACTGGAGAGGAGATTGACAAGTGACCTTTGGACATGCTAGAATAGTATAGGGAACTCCTTTATAATTGAAAAAAGGGCCAATGGGGAACAAGGTACTCAAGGGGAGTTTGTGAGGATGTAGTGCTTTCAATTTTTTAGTGCTGACTTATATAATTGCTTTAGTGAGCAAGTGCCAGGCTTTAGATTAGGAATAGGGTGTTTATTTTGAGAGCTAGAGCAGTTCTAAGGGAAAAAGTGAAGAGCAGACTTTGTGGAGCCGACAATGGTTTAAACGCAGTTAAGCGGCGCTGCCCGATGCTGCACTATGCGCAAAATCACGCAAAGCCATGCTAAAGCGGGTTTTATACAGGGGGACTTGAAAGAGCTAGAAATTGGCCCAAAACGGCCAATAGACCACTAGATTATTGTGCTGGGAACACTCCTCCAGGGATAGATAGGCTGCTCTAAGCTCCCCACTCCCACTGGTGAACAAAGAAGCCTCCTTTTATCCAGGATAGGAAATGGGCAACACAGGAACTTTCCAAAAGTCCAGAATACAGCAAAGCGTGTATTTGGACTACTCTAGGTCAGGAAAGGTGGGGGATAATTTTTTTGTTTTTTTCTTTTGTTGCAAGCAAAGAGCAGAAAAATGCAATAAATATGTAACACAAGCTAGCGCACTTGAGTGTGTAGCCTCAACAGGTTAATGCAACAAACAGGACAATCTTTAAAAGTGCAGTAGGAAGACAGTGCAGGTGGAATCCTCTCTTCCCTTCACTGTTACCTGCCACTAGAATCCGTATCTCTCAAGAGAGGCTGCTAGACACTATAAAATCTTTTGCCCACTACAACAGAAATAATTAACCATCAGCTGCTCAGTCTTATCTCCCTGGGACTTTCTAGTATTCACTCCACCAGGTGAATCTTGATTACCAGCATTGCAAACAAGAATGTTTGCTTTTTTACAGTCAGGCAGGCCCACAAACTACATATTACTACAAACTAAGTAAATGCAAATCATCAAATATTCAAAACATAGCATGTACGGTGGTTCACAATCTTGGCAAAAAAGTTGCATCATCTGGGGTTTTCAGTGAACAGCATGCTGTGGACTGCAAATGTGTGAAGCTTTTGCAGTAGTTTAGCAAGAATCTTATACTTGGCTGGGCTGAGTACCATGTGATCTTAACCCACCTGTAAATGAGAGAAAAGAAACTAATTCATAAAACATTGCTCATTGTAATTGCACAAAGTCTGCACCAGTTTATTGCAGATATATTTAGATATATTATTTTGCATGAGGTCTTTGTTGCCATACATGCATAATTGATGCAGACAGGCGGACTGGTGGCTGTCCCAGAGAGTAAGTGAATATCCAGGCCACTATCTTCACAGTAGCAGACAACAAAAAATATTGGGTGTGCCTTTCTTGGCTTAGTTATTGGAAAGTAGCAAGGGGTATGTCATTGCAAATGGAGAATCATGAGGTGTGGTTGCATGATGTTGAGCATCCAACTTCCAGTAGACTGCCAAAGGGCTTCTCTATCCCTAATCTTGTCTCTCTTGTGGCTGACATGAGCAAATGCATCAACTTGAGAAGATGGGGTATGAAGATTTTTTTATCAGTTGCTTTTTTCCCAACTTTCTGTCTGCCAACCATCAAGCCTCCCCCTACCAGACTTGTGCCATTTGTTCTTCCATGCTGTGGAGCTGTTTGGAGAAGTCATCATTCAGACAGCCATGATGGTGGTTTGTGCCATTGCCTGTGCCCCATTCTCCCACCCACATGTTGCAGGGACGGATACTATTGTCCCTCTGTCTGACAAGAGCCTGGCTTATCACCATACTAGAGCCCTATGGAGAATCATACCTTATTTCTCAGGCTAGGGGCTGCACAAGGCTGTCCTCCCCCTTCCGCAACCCACAGCATGCCAGGTTTAGGCTGGGAAAGTGCATCTTGTTCTCTTTGTGTGTTTGAGGACCATAAAATTCAGAACTCTGAAATTGTAAGTGCAATTAAAGGGAAATGTGTACCAAGTCTAGACTTGCTGTTTCTCAGAATATCCCTTCTTCTCTGAGATACAGCAGTCTTGAAGTTGGTGTATGTAAGTAGTGGGGAGTACAAGGAGCTACCCCCTGCAAAAAGGCTTTTAATGTGTAACAGGGAGTTTCACACTTCACTGTTATTTGACAAGGACTGCACATAATCATTCACCATTTTGGGACTTGCAATGTTGAGCATACAACTTCCAGTAGATTGCCAAAGGGCTTCTGTATCCCTAACCTTGTCCCTTTTGTGGCTGACATGAGCAAATGCATCATTACAAGAACTTCCTCTGCCTTCCCCCAGTGTACATGTGCTTCCACACCCTTACTTATGGGGGGTACCATCGCTGGCTTGGGAGTGCCAAGCTCATGTTGTCATATGTGCCTTTACTTGCATGGAGGCAACCTGGCACCACCATTCCTTCCAGCTAGGATAGGAAAATCAGTTTTAGCCACTTATTTCCCATAGTCCCCTACTCCAGTCTCCCAGTGCCAAAACCAGTACCTAAACTCAGGTCATCTGACTTGCAGTCAGAACTTTATCTCTCTATGACAAAGAACTGGGTGTATATGGACTGTTTTCTGAAAATGTGCTCCAAAAGTTGAAACTAACAACCGAGAGGGCACTAATGCCAATGTAATTTATATGCCTAGGCATATATAACAGATTTGCTATTTGTGAGAATGGTATAACCATAGTTAATTCCCTGTGGTTTAGTTGCATGGCTAGTTGGCAGAATCTACTTGAGAACAGTAGCTTTCGTATCAAACTGCCAAGTGCTCCCTTAACTTTAGTGACTGCTATTCAGGCTGTATTTACAAGAAGCTAATCTGATAAGCTTTGCAAGGAGCATCCATGGCAGATCATCCTGCCTTATTTAGAACTTACATGTGGGTTACTTGGTCTCTTCTGCTTATATGTTAAGCAGCTTGCAGTAGAGCAGGGCAGCTGTGATACCTCTATGATGACTGCTAAAGTTCAGTTATGCTAATTCTTCAGCAGGCAGATAATTGCTTGAGTACTAAGAGGAAAGAGAGAGAAGTTCATTGTATCATTTAC
This sequence comes from Protopterus annectens, assembly GCF_019279795.1. Lineage (NCBI taxonomy): Eukaryota > Metazoa > Chordata > Ceratodontiformes > Protopteridae > Protopterus > Protopterus annectens. The sequence goes on along the minus strand of NC_056726.1, from coordinate 421,679,935 downwards.
TGTTGCAGTCTTCACTCTTTGAGATATCCTGCCATACATGTAGCTGGCAGCCAGCCAGTCTTCCAAAGATTTTCCCTCCTCCAGGACTTGACGTCCTCCTTCCAGTGCAAGGATGTTGGTAGTAGAAAAGGTGCTTCTGCTGTTTCTTGCCATGCAGTTGTATTTGTAGTTCAACAGAGCATTTTGTCCTTTGGTAAGCCAAAGAAGACTTCCTAGTGACAGATATGTACCCCTTAAGGAATTTCCTTCCTGTTTGATAGCTATATAACATTACAGTCATTGTCTGGCACAGAATTTATCTCTGTGATATTTATAACTAAAGTTAATAATTGTGTGGTCTGTGGGAGGCTGGTACTGTAGAAAGATGATCCTAAATGTCATTTTTTGCCTTGGACTGGAACGTGACATGGACTCTTTTCTCCACTGTCGATTGTTTACCTTGAGGACAATCTGCCATTGATAATGTTTCCTCCACAATTTTGCTACCAGAAAAGGGGTACAAGCTTGGTTTATGGCCACTATGGTGCCATTTTAGGCCTCTGGAAGCCCAGCTTCTAAAAAGAAACATTTCAAGAAGAGGGAGAAGCATAAGGAAGCCGAGGACATTACCTCAGGGTTTCTGTGGTCCAGTGATTCTGTACCAGTTGAGGTACTTTCACAGTCCCTGCCTACAGCATTTATTGTAGATGAGGCCTGTGGCATGACTGCTATGTAGGTGCCCATGTCTTTGGTTTTCTGGTATATCATCTCAGACCAGATTCCCCAGTATACCACTGATAGCTGTAGAACGTTATACAATCAAAGCCCTTATCTTGATTTCTGTGGGGGAAGGAGGGATCATCCTAATATATGTATGTGAGGAGACTCCGGGGGACTGTATTAAGATTTCTCTTACCCACCCAAGTCCAGAGGCCTCAAAGGTGCTTGTTTTGGAGCATAGTAGGCACAAGAAGCCAAAACCTAAGTGGGTTCAATCCAGCTTGCCTTGACAGTGCCTCAATTCTCCACTCCACTCTGGCTTATTCTTTTGATACCTCAGATCATTTGGCTGAAACCCTGATGACATACTTCATATCTAAGAGGCCTGAGCCAGGAATACCATTGGCGTTGAGTCCCTTCTAAAAAGAGAGTAGACCCCCCCCCCCCAGTAGAGTCCAACTTCTGATTTTTGGGCTGATGCACAAGCCTATGTTGCCAGGTTCCCTTCAGCCAAGGTCCTAAACTTGGACACTGAAGGTACCTTGTCCTCTCCCTTCCCACCAGAGGGTCTCTGCTTTGGTGATACTTTCCACAGAATGAAATAGATATTTCAGGGGGGTTCTAAGGAGTACTCTGCAGCCCATCAAAAGTATAGGGCCTTCATGGGTCTCCCTGAGCCTAGGCTGCTAGCTGTTGATTCAGTGCTAGAGGTCCTGGAGGCCATTTTTGTAAACACATCCCTGAAACTTGACTTTCTTTCCCTTGCTCATAAGAAGCTTGACAAGTTCTACAGGTCAGGGATTTTCATAGATATCTGCACAGAAACCCTTTATCTGAGCCAGATGTGGTATCACTAGGTCCTAGCAAAGGAGCAGTTTTGGCTCCTGGCTCCTACCAGGGATCACATCCCAAATGACGACAGAGTAGAGATCTGGATAGAGTTGGGAAGAAAGTATACACTGTTGCTACCTTGGCTTTCAAGGATTCAGACTGTCAGTTCTGCATGCTGGTTTACCAACCAACCCTCTTGGAACAGATAGGAATCAAGGTACAGGGGACTGATTATAAAGCCTGGAGTTATGAGACTCCTATGATCTCGCAAACCAGCTAGCTAAACACTGTAGCTGTGATTCTGTGGATACATCCTGCAAGGCAGCAGCCATCAGGCCATTCATTCAAAAGCATATGTAGTTAAGGATTTCCCCTTACCAGATGGTGTGATGTTGAGAATCCTTAATGATACCTTATGTAAGGATGGCCCTTCAGAATCCCTGCTCAGGAGGTGTACAAGAAACTGGAAGATGGGGGGAGTAGAACTACCCAATCTATTATGTAGAGTTTTCAGACAGTTATGCCTAGGTCCAGCAGACATATTCCAGCCAAAACCTGAATGGAACTGGTTAGAGTTGATTAAACTGGGGAAGCCAGTTTGACTCCTGTATTTTGAGACAGTAAAAAAACACCACTAAAATATTCAATAATTGTTACCCTATCCAACCTCATTTTAGTTTTAAATTTGCACATTGCCTGTGCGTGTCTATGTTGTAATTTTCCTGTATGCTTTGGAGTTTAAATTACATTGTTTAGGTTATAGCATGGATTAAATGGAAATGCACGTACACACACACTCACACACACACACACACACACACACACACACACACACACACACACACACAATTTAGCTATAATCTGGAAACTGTTATTCTATTTGTCTTGATTGTCAGTGATCATTCATTTTCATTCTAGTCATGTATGTTGAAGTAACTGGCATTGCTGAATGATGTGTGTCCTGTACTAGTTTGTTTTGTGTTTGATTTATCACTGTTGTTTCAGCCCTGTATCTCTTTCAGGTAACACCTAAAAATTAGCACAGCTGTGACCTATTGCGCCTGATGTAACAAAAATAACTAAATAAGTCCATGTGTTATCATATGCTGTTAGGAAAGGAATCATCAATGCTGTCTAGTGAGGTGGATGTGTGATTTGCAAACTTCCGCTCAAGCTTGCTATTACACAGTGATTCCCCATCTCCCACCCCTGTGGGATACTGGTGCTTTTCCTGTGCAGTCAGGCAGGACGATGATCTGTGCCTAATTCTTGGATGTATTGGATGGATTAGTATTTCTGACGAAGGTCACGGGTCTAGTCAAGAAAGGGAAAGAAAGATGCCTGTCAGAGGATTAAACTTTTGGAACTACAAGAAAAGAAAAAGCCCTTACTCGGGTATGTTGCAGTATTCTTATTTTTACTTACCGTTCTGTCTAGAATAGTTGTATACTTGTCACCTTGCTGATGCATGAAAATTATAAAGAAGAGTTGTTTTGAGACTTTGTAGAGCTGGGCATGTGTTGCTTTGTGCATGCATCCTTTGTGCTTACAATGCTTTGTGCCCCGTTTTACATGCTGTAGAGTTGAATAGTGGGTGTGGTAATAACTAAAAGAACAGTTTGATTTTAGAATGGCCCCACAGCATCTTTAATTTAAATATCTATATTGAATGTCTGCAGAAATAAAAGTGCAGGCTACAAAATTTTTTGTGATGGTTGAGGATGGAGTTTTTTAACTGAACGATTCCTTTTGGAAGTTGGCATCGCCCAACATTGTCTGCTGTCAGCAGGTTTCTTTTGTTCATGCAAATCACACAAAATGCTCAGAAGTTCTTGAGGCTTTTGCAGAAAGAAAGAAAGAAAGAAAAAAAGTTTTGCTGATTGCTTCAGTACTCAGAGTGACGGTTTGAAAAATTCCAAGGTTGTCACTCTGGACTTGAGATGCTAGGGGTTGCACCCTGAACTCTAGCAGTATAATATAATTCAGTCATAATCTTCGCACCAAGCTGTGCTTGAATGCAGCGAATGATTCATTCTCTTCTGCTAGTAATCCCTCAGTAAGCATGAAATGTGATCTCTAATAAGTGTTGTGTCCCTTGTATGGCCAGCTTTTTGTCTAAATATCTAGCCTGATATGTGTCTTTTTCTGGCAAGCAAGTTGCATATTGATTCAAAAGCCAGTTTACTGTGTAATTTTCATTGTGGCAATTAATGGAGGAGACCAAGTCTGGTTGTAAAATTTTAGTGATGCCTTGTGCCTTAATGCTGTATTGACCTGAGAACGGATTAGGAATTGTTTGGTGTGGATGTTTTCAGTGGTTTGAAAACGTGTTTTCTGCAGTTATAGAACTGGTAAGAAGCAGTTTCTACCTCACCCAAGCTTGGTCGTTCTTGAGTAATTTTACTTCCAGTGATCTAACGTACCAATAAATCCGACATAAAATACACCAGTTTTATCAAAACTCTCTTTAAATTCAGAACAATGCAATGTGATGCTCTACAGCACCTTAGGTTCATAGGTGTGTATTAGGCTAATGACTGTAAGGGCCTTTTTAATGGCAAAACATGGCTGCATGCGTCTTGAGGATTTGGATGTGTTGCAAGGGAGTTTGATAGGTAACTGAAAACAGACAGTTTGGAGTCCTAAGAGGTACAGTTGAAGGGCACCTGGTTTGGCCCTTCTGCTAGTTGACAGGGATTCTTTTACTTTCCAGGAACTGTTCTTACTAACCCTCCAGGAAGCAATGAGATAATGAGGTGACATCAGAAAAGTTACTTGCTGATGTCCTTTCGGCTTTGTAGCTGCCATACATAGTGGCTAGCCACTGCTCTAATACAACTGGGAGGTAGTAAAGGACTGTGGAGTAGTATTTGGGAGTGGGCATTTATTTACTTGAGAAGGAGATGTAAATAAGTGCACAGGTATCACAGAGATGCTTATTCATGTTTTTTTTTATTACCTTTCAGATTGCAGTAGTAGTTGAGTTGACTAGCTATGCTTAAAAATGCTCCATGCACTAATGGTGTTCTTTTAGGATTAAGGACATTTCACAAACTGTCCTTTTATGAAATTTTATGAAATGTGTAAAGTGAATCATTTTGACTGCTACTTTTTGTGCAAATAACATAAGTACCTTTTATGTTTAACAGATAACATATGAGAATTAATGCAGGTTATTTACATAATGAAATGCATTTTTCTGTTCTGAGAAGTGCTGGGACTTGTTTTGATTTTGTATGAGTTTCATGTCCAGTCAAATGGCTTCTCTCAGCCATGACTTAGCCCTGTATTTACTTTCCATTTAATGTGCAATTCTACATGACCTCATAGTGACACTTTGACCTCAGTTATGGTTCTCTTTCCCAGATGCCTTTGTTCATGAAGCATGGCAGGGAGGACATGATGAAACTAGTGTTCATTTTGAATTACACATTTTTCATTATTCTTTATTTTAGAATAACACAGCAACAATGTTTATCTTCTTTTTGTTATAATAAATTATAATATTGTAAAACCTTTAGCATCTAAAACAGTTGGCTAAAAAAAGAGGTTTTTCATTGTAGGCATCTGTATGCTTTAGCTGTAATGAAAGACGGCACATGGACATGAACAAGATGTTTAAGAAAGTGACATGACAGAATGTGGGAGCCTGCTTGAAACGGTATGACATGGACAAACATTTAGCCCACTTTTTGCTGGAGGGGGGGTTATATTAAGAGTGTGTTTTATTTTGTATATTTTAACTTACTTGTCAGCTGATTTTTGACAGCTTATGGAAGGGTAAATGCACCCTTTACTATCTGTAAAGAAGAATCACTGACTATTTGTAAACTGCCTGTTTCATCTGTGTGTCTCACCCAGCAACACCCCCACTTCTGTTTCTGCTCTTCCCATAGACAGTACTTTCTGTGTACATTCTGCTCCTTCTGCTTCCACCAGTTTCGACCTTCCCAATACCCTTTTCACCTTCCCTCGTTAAGACGCTTTACTTCCAGGGAGTACATGCTGATAATGAACTGGAAGTTGTTTCCATGTGCATCGTAATACTCATGGCCGGCTTTAGGCATAGGCCAACTAGGCGGCCGCCTAGGGTACCACTGTAGCAGGGGCACTTTTACAGTAATCTGGATGGTATAGGTAGACCAGGATGAGGCCACAGAGTGATGGGGGGAGGGCGCTGTGGAGACCTTTTTTTCTAGGGCACCAGTTGACCAAAGGCCGGTCCTGTTAATACCACATGAAAGTTCAGTAACTTTTCAGCATTGCTAATAGGGGATGCTGTGACTGTATGTTTGAAGACTGAGTACTCTGGATACTTAGGGCCATGGTTTATATGCCACTACATTCCTCTTCCTGGCATTTAATCATTGGTTTTCTTATTTTATGAGATGTTTAGGATTTATGTATCTATTTTTTTTTTTCTGTATGCTTTTTCCCCATGCCTTTGGTATTAAACTGGGGTCCATTAATTTGCCCATACTGCATGAATGCAAAAGCTATCCAGAAGGATATCAGCATACCACCACTGACAGTATATGGTTAAAATCTTATCCTCTCTGGGCTGGGGTGTTAATGCACCCCACATCACCTTCTTGACCCAAGTGCATGCGTCTGAACATCTACTGCAATGAAGGCTATTTGCCCAGTGGTAATTTGTCAGGTGAAAATCTTCCCTGGGCCGGATTTACATCAGCCATCTCTCTTCAGAGAGAATGTAGCTCATGGTCAGCTCTGCCCCTTCTTGAGGATGGATACAGCCATTTTCCACTAACAACTGCAACAGATGCCGAAACTCCTGAGATGCTATTCAAACTCAAGTCACCTGGGCAGTAGTTATGTCTTTATCCTTCTTGTATCATTGGAGCTAGCCTATCAAGGCTTTATTAACTTTATAAGAAAACAAATCAATGTGTCATTTGGTATTCAGATTTTATACTACTTAGATCTCCAGATTTTTGGCTGAATGTCCAGAAAATAGAACCGAATACATGGCTACAGTATTCTTTATCCAAGCTAGACCTCTCAACTGTCCCTATTTTGGAGGAACATACCTGTTTTGAGCCTTGTTTATCCCTGTGCATGATGTACCCATTTTGAGAGGTATGTCCCTATTTTCAGGCTTCATTCACCCCATTTACACAGTTTACTGAATCCTCCTCATCCAGTATGATTTATCCATACTGCATGAATGCAAAAGCTATCCAGAGGGACATCAGTATACCAGCACTGACAGTATATGGCTAAAATCTTATCCTCTCCTCTGGGCTGTCTAGCACAGAGGAAAACAGAGTAGCACATGACCGACATACACAAGGCACTGATAATTTAAAGAAAGAGGAAACACCTCAGCCCTGCTAAAGAGAGCTGCAGCTTGCTCCATAATAAATAGGACATGCTGCAGGGACAGACTCATAACCCAGAGGCTCCCTTCACTCTGGAATAAAATCCCAGTCCAGGTTAGGCAGAGTCCCTCAATGACTCTCTTCAAGAGGAATCTTGATGAGTGGATGGGAGATAGTAGGTTTACCCTGGGTATCACTTCTGTGTCACTGTTAGACAGAGGCACAGTATACTAACCTCGAAAAAAGACATAGCAAAATTAATTTAAAATGGGTGGCGAAAGCCAAACACACTCTGGCTAGGCTTATAAATGCCCTAGGGCAGATAGCCTAGTATGAACCTATGAACATCTTATCTCCATTTTTTTTTCAGAAGCAAAAAATAAATTAATTTGTATGGTAGAATTTGCAATTGACTTCATTAAAGTCTGCAAATTTTACACGGTTTCTTGTCACACTCTGTTTTTTAATCACCTGTGAGTAGCATCCTACATTCCTACTGGAGGGATGTGTTATGTGTTATTTGGTATTCAGATTTTATGCTGTTAGATGTCTGAATTTTTGGATGGATGGATGTGACTTTTTTCAAGGCTTTTGTTCATTGTCTGCAGAATGACAGGTATGCGTGAGAGCATGTTGCAGGGATAAGTAAAAGGCAAAAGGCACCTTATGTTCTAATGCTATCACTTAGTCCTCAGCCCTGCTAAAGAGAGCTGCAGCTCGCTCCATATTTGAAAGCACTAAGTAAGAGAGGACAGGAGAACATACCTCTCAAATTCTTTACTCAAGAATTCTGGATAAAGCCAGAAGTAATTGTGGTGGGGGGACAAAGGCCCCAAATCAGGGTCAATTTTGGAATATTACTGTAATATACATTGATACACAGTGTTTTTAAACAATAAGAAGTGTATGACTCTAATGTCTGGCATTCCTGACTGACTGTAATCCTCAGTGATTTACCAGAAAATCAGAAAGTTTTACAGCAGACAGAGCAAAAATCTGTGGAACAAATTAATGACAGTTGAGAGGTATGGTGAGAATGATCAGAAAGATTGGAATAGTCTTTATTTTATTGTACATTTGTTGACCAGGATAGTCCAACTGGATACATATCCATTTTTAGCGGAGGCCAGGGGAGAAAAGGTCTGTACAGATACAAAGCACAAAAATACAATACAAAAACATAACAATACAAAAAACAATGCAAGAAAGCATGCAAAAAAACAGGTGTGTGTGTTAGGTCCGTACAGATACAAAGCACAAAAATACAATACAAAAACAATGCAATAAAGCATGCAAAAAAACAGGTGTGTGTGTGTGTGTGTGTGTGTATATATATATATATATATATATATATATATACACACATACACACACACACACACACACACACACACACACACACACACACACACACACATACATACATACATGCATGTTACAGCATTTCCTAGAGCAAAATAATTCAAAATAAGAAGCTGTTACAATTTTACATATAAATCTCTTTTCATGTTCCAAGTCATGTCTCTGTATACATTGCATATATATTTGTATATCAGATTATAGGCCATCAGCGTGTTTACAGATGTATTTTACAGTTTGCATGCAGGATTACTGTTAACATTTTGGGGACCTACAGCAAGTTTCAGCTTGCCCACCCAGCACTTCCACAGTTATTCTTACCCGCACATGTACTCACAAACACCCTCGGTGCTGTCCCACTTGTTCCTGCCAACAGATTTTCTGTCTGTCTTTCTTCCGGTGAGACTCCGTTCTTCCTCTTTTCCAGTCCATGCATGTGCCCTTTAAAGCGACTGTCACACAAGTTAGCTAGATGCAGAAACTGCCTTGTGTTAATGGTATTCTTGCAAGTTCGTTACCAGACCAATGTCAGAAGTGCCATAGACTTTGGTTTACACTGCCGCCACTAGTATTTTCACGTATGGCTGGTGTTAATAAGGTCTCTTGTTTCTCTGAGTTATTACTTGTTCTTCGGTTACAGTTGTTCATGTTAATACAAGGTGAGTGTTTTATCATCCCTTCACAGATGTCAGTAATTTATGTATATATGCATGCACAGGATAACAAATATTAAACAAACTTTTAAAAATGTTTCTTTTCAAATATACATGCATGCAGAATTTAGGCAAGTAAAATTCTCATCCACACCATATTGATAATGATAGTAAATTACAATTGCAGTGCGTGGACATAAGATGCAAAGTACTATCAGTACTGATCTAAAATGATTAAGCAAACTGACGTGTAGTGCAGTGCACTAGACGATCACAAATATTTTGCACACTTCTTTTTCTTTCGGCTGCTCTTGTTAGGAGTCGCCACAGCACATCATCTGTTTCTTCCATTTCTCTGCATACATCAACCACCTGCATGAAAATATTTAACATGTCAGGGTGTTTGCGAAAAGTTACTTCTGCTTTAATTCAGTACAAAATAATTCAAAGATTGTTATTTTTTCAAACTGAGCAACCCCCCTTTCATTGGAATATAACTAACAGAATTGCTTAGTTTATTGTTTTTTTTTTTTTTAAGGCACGCAAGCAATGCAGGCTGTTTAAAGTGTTCCATCACAGATTCTGAGGTAACCTAAGCACTACGGCATATGTTGCCTCAGAACTGTTATACATTTTCTTTCTAATGGTACCTGTTTTCCAGCAGTAATTTAAAATTACAGCCTTCGTGCAATGCTGTTTTCTCCATGTGATATCATCAAAAAGCTCACTGAACTTTATTTACCCTCAGTGATATCAATGTAGTAGGTACATTTGAGTGCATACATAGACTGTAATGGGCGTACACCACAGCACGTGTGTATTCCTGTCCATTAAAGTCCATAGGTACACTGCATGCTGTCCTTAAAGTGATGTCAGTGAGGGACATAATAGAATTATGTGGGCTATTCCTCATAAAATGTTTACAAAGCTTTTTGTTAAGAAACTGCCCACATCATTTTGTTAAGCTCTGGTGGAAAATTCATTGCAGCACTTAAGTTAGAAAGTGCTGTGATGTACTGTCAAATTGTGATGGAACTCTTTAAATATACAGCAAAACTATCTGAAATTGCATCCAGCTGAACTTTTTAACTAAAGTTTTTATGGATGGTTACCCTCTATGAAGTGAGAGGGTACCGTCTACACCCCCAATCTTAATGTAGTCAACTATGTAGTCTATGCACCTTGGTAGTAAGGGGAGATTCTCTTTACCAGACATAAAATTTGCCTACATTGCATAATTGCACAGTTAGATAGCATTCAGATGTCTTTCAATATTTATTGTTCACACTTGTAAAACAAGTACTTTTTTTTTGTTACTTTCAGCTAAATGACTAAATAAATTATTCTGAGAATTCTGACTAAGAGAGATGGTCATTCACTTTTTCTTGGACTAACGGTTTCCAAATTCAATACATAACTGTGTAGCATACTTAGCATACTGAACATTAAAAGTCATAGCAGGGGGTTGGAAAGAAAAGCACTTTTATTTTTTCACATCTCCAAAAATGAGTGCCAGGATTTTTGTATAGGGTTGTTTAGTTATTTAGTAATATGTATTCTATTAAATAGGTTTAGCTTTCTCTAGAAAAATCAGTAAAACTATTAGGGGCAATCCTAAAGCTGAGGGAAGAAATCATTGCATTACGTCTTAAGTTATACAGCTGAGAGTTATGCTGGATAGCAGGAATCAAGTTCACAGTTGTTTAAGGCCCATCAGTGTCTACTGTAATAATATCAGGAAGTTGTCGCCACTTTCTGTATCAGCTTGAGTTGACCTACGAACTTGTGGTCTCAATCACAGCCCCCCCCCCCAAAGAATAGCAGAGCTGACTATTGACCACTTCATCCTATCATCCCCAGCCTGCCCTACCAGTACAAGTCCATTCACAAAATTGGGTTGCCAGTGTTGCAAATTGGTGCTTTGCCTCTTTGCTGTCAGGCCAGCTGAACGACAGAAAAAAGTACATTAGTTTGTAACAGGCAACGACAGTGCAGGTGTTTACAAACAGAATACAGTGGTAAAGGGATATGTTCCATATACATAAGTGCCATGACATTACTTTAGGTATATGTATGCAGGAGAAGCTGTATACAAAGGACATGCATACAAGTGGTGAGATATAGGAAGAAAACAAATGTTATGAATTGCACCTTTCTAAAGGAGATTGTCTACCTCACATGCAAAGGAGAGATGTAGGCAAAGAGTGCATGTCAACACAGAGATGTAGGCAGAGAGTGCTTGTCAACACAGAGATGTAGGCAGAGAGTGCATGTCAACACAGAGATGTAGGCAGAGAGTGCTTGTCAACACAGAGATGTAGGCCGAGAGTGCTTGTCAACACAGAGATGTAGGCCGAGAGTGCTTGTCAACACAGAGATGTAGGCCGAGAGTGCTTGTCAACACAGAGATGTAGGCAGAGAGTGCTTGTCAACACAGAGATGTAGGCAGAGAGTGCTTGTCAACACAGAGATGTAGGCAGAGAGTGCATGTCAACACAGAGATGTAGGCAGAGAGTGCATGTCAACACAGAGATGTAGGCAAGATTGCGTGTCAACACAGAGATGTAGGCAGAGAGTGCTTGTCAACACAGAGATGTAGGCAGAGAGTGCATGTCAACACAGAGATGTAGGCAGAGAGTGCTTGTCAACACAGAGATGTAGGCAGAGAGTGCTTGTCAACACAGAGATGTAGGCAGAGAGTGCATGTCAACACAGAGATGTAGGCAGAGAGTGCTTGTCAACACAGAGATGTAAGCAGAGAGTGCATGTCAACACAGAGATGTAGGCAGAGAGTGCATGTCAACACAGAGATGTAGGCAGAGAGTGCATGTCAACACAGAGATGTAGGCAGAGAGTGCATGTCAACACAGAGATGTAGGCAGAGAGTGCTTGTCAACACAGAGATGTAGGCAGAGAGTGCATGTCAACACAGAGATGTAGGCAGAGAGTGCATGTCAACACAGAGATGTAGGCAGAGAGTGCATGTCAACACAGAGATGTAGGCAGAGAGTGCTTGTCAACACAGAGATGTAGGCAGAGAGTGCGTGTCAACACAGAGATGTAGGCAGAGAGTGCGTGTCAACACAGAGATGTAGGCCGAGAGTGCGTGTCAACACAGAGATGTAGGCCGAGAGTGCGTGTCAACACAGAGATGTAGGCCGAGAGTGCGTGTCAACACAGAGATGTAGGCCGAGAGTGCGTGTCAACACAGAGATGTAGGCCGAGAGTGCGTGTCAACACAGAGATGTAGGCAGAGAGTGCATGTCAACACAGAGATGTAGGCAGAGAGTGCTTGTCAACACAGAGATGTAGGCAGAGAGTGCTTGTCAACACAGAGATGTAGGCAGAGAGTGCTTGTCAACACATATGGTTAGTAAGAGAAAGGAGAGAAAATAGAAAAAATAGCAAGCAGGGAACTTAATGTGAACAGTGCCTTACAGAGTTTTCTGTTGAGAGAGGATGGATTGATTGATGGGCTGTAGGAGTAGAAAGAAATAGAAAAGGGAGTGGTGCAGGTGGGGAGTAGAATGAATGTCAAAGGGTGAGATGGGAAAAGTAGCTGTAGTGAAGCTTTTGATCTTTCAGCACCACAATGCAAACAGTTCTTTACTTCAAGTACCTGGCAGTCAGCTTAGACCCCTATCTGACTTTCTCAATGCATAATGGTTGAAACACTGACCACCAATATGCATACAGCCTGCTACAGGACCACTGAATTCCTTGCATATACCCTAAGAAGTAATTGGAAATGGTGCAATAGTGCCTTTGGACTATGGACTTCCTTTGTTCTCCACTTGGAGTTCACATATTAATAGCCTACAAACTATGCAAAATAAGATTTATTTCATGCTGCACTTATCCAAGAATTATCAGCACTGCACAACCCTGTATATAACCAGCTGTCTCTCATATCTGTCCACATTCATCTATCTACGTTGCTGCATCATGTAAAATTCTTAAACCTGAGACACTGCCCCACCCCTTAGAAAATTTCTGCCCTTCTGCTTGATAAAAGTTTTTCTGAGCTCCACCATCTCTGATTTCACCTTAGAGCACTACCCATTATGGTATAGTCATGTCAGTAAGGTACAAAAGTCCTGACAGTTTGGCCATTGCATAGCTAGTTTCGGTTCCTACTTCTCATCTTATAGGTGCCTCTGTTTCACCTTTGCTGTGTCTCACACTCCGCAAACATCTCTAGTTGTATAACTTTTTGACAATGTAACATATTGTTTGTCCATGTTGTTGTTGTGTCTTTCGGCTTTTCCTGGTTAGGGGTCGCCACAGCGGAACTCCGGTCCGCTAATGATTGGCAGTACATTTTTACGTGCCGAGTTTCCAGCCCTGAAGCATAACCATCAACAAAGGTACGCCCATTCACGCATATCTCCACACAGACGATGCTCTAGCTGAGAATCGAACAGGACAACGTCTTACTGTGAGGCGACAATGGTACCGCAGCACCACCACCACAGTTATATTGTTTGTCCATGTAATCACCTTATTAAATGTGAATTTACCTCATTTAATGGTTGTTCATAGTACATGTAAAACTACCTCATTTAATTGTTGTTACTGGTCAGTATCTGTCGTGATCTTTATACGTCTAGTTTTCTTTATGTATAACTAGGCCAAGTCTGAAAAAAGATCCATCTGTTCTAGTCTACCTACCAGTTCATAATTAGTAAATCAACAGTTTCATTTTTCCATGCTGACTCCAACAGTCTTCTCATTATGTAATCTAAAATTATTCTCACATGCTTTGTAATATTTACAGTGTTACATGCAGTTTTGTTATACATGGTTTACTGCAAACTTCTGCAGTAATTTTTCATAGCCTCTAAAATTAAACCCATTTTTTCTGCTTATCCACTTCTCAAAAACATTTATGTAGTGCATGGAATGTGGTGATTAATCTCCAATATTCTGAATAAGATAAACCAGTTAAGTGCTAGAGTGGCGCAAAACCCTAGTTTAACAAATATTAAGCATAAGATTATAGCAATAACCCATGCCTGGGTGTGGGTAATGCTGGATTTACCCACGGCTGGTGTGGTTTGGTCACGAGGGCAAAGCCCGAGTGGCCAAACAAAGACAACTGTGGATAAATCCAGCATTACCCACACCCAGAAGTGGGTTAATTGCTATTATACAATGACATTATTTAACAAAAAAAATAATTACTTTTCTTAAATAATGGCATTGTATAATGCCTCCTTGCTGCCCTTCCACAGCTGTCTGGTATTCTGTGGCAGTTCTGATGTACTGCGCATGCGTATGCTTACGCAGTACATCAGAGCTCTGGGCAAAAGCAACGGAGAAAGCAATATCTCCTTTGCTTTTTACAAACTGTCTCGCTATGTTAACATAGCGAGACAGCTTTAAAAAAAGCAACGGAGAATCTCTGTTGCTTTTTTAAAAGCTGTCTCGCTAGGCTAAACCCATTTAACATAGCGAGACACTTTTAAAAAAAGCAACGGAGATAGGAAGATCTCCATTACTTTTATTAAAGCTGTCTCGCTATGTTAAACTCGTTTAACATAGCGAGACAGTGTATAAAAAGCAACGGAGATCTTGCGTTCTCCGTTGCTTTAAAAAAAGAGTTATACTAATGGAAAAAGTCCGGGCGACCAGACCTTTTTCCAGTAGTATAACTCTGATTTACAATGTGCATGCTGACCAATCAGCGTGCACATTTTAGAATATTAATGGGGGGTCCTTTTTCCATTAGTATAACTCTGATTTACAACGTGCATGCTGACCAATCAGCATGCACGTTTTAGAATATTAATGGGGGGGGGTCATTGTATAAATGTCATTATTTACTGATTTAAATCCTCTAATTTGTCCAAAAATCATGGACTTTATGAAGAAGAGACCAAACATATGAGGCGACAATCTGGACAGTTGAGAGGCATGGGAGGTGAATGTAAACATAAAGTACTGAGTTACACTGCCTTTCTGACAGAGCTTGCTAAGTGCTTTATGGCTTTGAAAACCGGCAACACACAACTTTTGTTTTTTTTTCTTTTTTTACTGCAACTAGTAGTACATGGAGCAGATAAAGCTCCATGCATTCTTAACATGGATGCAAAGATTTACCTGTCAAGTGAATTTCTTGGTTTTCATGTCTCAAACACATAGCATCACCAACCCGCTCATAATTCTCTGTGTTATAGCTCTTTCTGTTGCAGTTTTGCTTACCGTCACATTTGTTAACTGGATACGTCAGCTGCTTTAAGGGCCCTTTTCAGCTGTTTATTTACATTTGTTAACCAGTGCCAGGACCCTTTTCAGCTACAATCTAGTAATAAACATTTATCAATTACAGTCATAAAGTGCACTAGTAATGTTAGATGATTTCCTATGTCAGAATCAAGAAGCCAAATATAAATATAGATGGGCAGTATCAATCTTTACTGATAAGGAAATCTGGCAGTATCAATCTTTACTGATAAGGAAATCTGGCAGTATCAATCTTTACTGATAAGGAAATCTGGCAGTATCAATCTTTAATGATAAGGTAATCTGGCAGTATCAATCTTTACTGATAAGGAAATCTGGCAGTATCAATCTTTACTGATAAGGAAATCTGGCAGTATCAATCTTTACTGATAAGGAAATCTGGCAGTATCAATCTTTACTGATAAGGAAATCTGGCAGTTATGTAAAGGAAATGCAAGTAATACATGCTGTATAATAGTCATTAAACATTCAGTGTTACAGACATAGAATTAAGAAAGTACATTTATTATGTCATACAGATTTGAACAATTACAAACAGAATGAAGTGAAATGGGCGTCTTCATCTAGTGCAGGTAAAATGCAGCTTTAAGGCTGAGAGAAGCGATTCCTGGTAGTAAAGCAGTTTCATTAAAGTGATTTGCCGATGTTTTCATATACAGTGCTGCATTTGATGAGTCAAGTGCCACAATATATTTTCCTGCTTGCCATTTCTTAATTTTTTGGCCATTTTTTAATAAAAAGCTATGTAAACTTTTTATTAAACCACAGCCCCCAAACATTTAACTTCTCCAGTTGTGACGTTACCGTAGGGCAAGCTGTGCTATGTCCATAGACTTTAATGGGATACCTTCACAGATGTGCAGTGGTGCACCTATTAAAGTCTATGGATGCAACAGACACTTGTCATGTGTTAATGTCATGTATTTATTTATTTATTTCCAGTTTGGTGACCTGGGAGGTCCACTGGGCTCAAAGAGCCTGTTTTCAGTGGAGGCCCGGGGAGAAAAGCTCCATAGTACAAAGTGTAAACTACATAATTCAGACTACATAGTACAGAGAAACGCTAGATAATTCAAAGTTAACAAAATACAATACATAGTTAACAAAATACAATATACAGTAGCAAAGAGGTGCAGTAACAACTTGTAAGTATTATATAGCAAACTAAGAACAGTTAAATTGAGGTTAAAATTCTGTGTTTTTCCAAAGTGATGTCAATACAAGGAAGCCACACATTTTAAAATAATCTATATACATTAATGAGAAGACAAAAACATTTCCTGATGGGGAGAGTACTGTTAGGGAGTTTTACTCACTGATGCTGTAGTGCTAAGGTAAGTTTCAGAATGCCAACAAATCACTTTAAGCACTTTAGATGGTGTCAGTAAGAAGTGCTGTGCATTTGGACTGTGCTGTTCCAAGTTAATGGCAGTGTATAGTTAAGCAGAAAATGCAGAATCAGTAGTAGTGGCTTGGGTGCTGTTTAGACTTATAACCAGTCAAGGACTTGTAATGGAATAGAAATGAAGGAATGTCATTCCAAATATATGTATTGATAATGATTGGGTATAGGAATAATTGTTTAGAATGTCTTGGAAGCACTTTTATAGGAATCTAAACAGAATCTTTGTCTTGTTTTGTAATGTCAGTTATCTTTTGTCTTTTGTACTTATAATATTCTTTGGTGGGCAATCGTCACAAGCAGGTGCGATTTTTGAGAATGCTTCTTCACTTATTAACGTCTGACTAAAATAATATTCCTTCTTGATTCCACAGTAAGTGAGAAAAAGTTTGTACCTTCAGCTTATTCACTAGGGGAGGGCAGTAGCTTACATTTAATAACTCGAGGGTTGAAGAATTTAATAAAAAGATTGTGCTTTCAGTATTGGGAGGCCACTTTGCTTTTTCTGTTGTAAGGTACTGTAGTGTTTTGTAATACTGACCAGTTGTAGGAAGCAGAGAAGTTATCCTCTGCTTTTTGAAGTAAAGCTGTGTTATGTGAAATGTGTAAAGCCTGGATTGATGAGAAGTGTCTAGGGTAAGGAAATTTATTGCTACTGCTTTTCTCACTTTTGTTGTAAGGAGGTAGGAAAAATTGTACGGAAGTTTTAATTGCACAGCAAGTTAGAAGGAGGTTATTACGTTAACATGCTGTTCCTTGTTCAGGGTATAATGAGGTCTGACAGGGTGTAAGTAACTTGTATCAGTGCAACATAAACAACCAAACAGTTTAAAATTAAGAGAATAGACTGAACAGTGTTACTTAACATATGGGCTAACAGTGTTCTGCGAGTTTATCACGGTAGCTAGACTTTTGTAGTATCTTTCTTTCCATCTCCTGAGTGATACCATCCATTTGGTAGCTACTGTCTGTCTACCCTGCCAGTCTAATATCAATGAAGACAGAATATCTGGCTGAGTAAAGGGGGACCGGGCTCATGAGTGCAGACTTGAAGTGGAGATTATGTTTGCACTCTTCATTTAATGCTTTATCTTTAGCTGTGACCACCTGGGGCAGGGTCCCCCCCATGAGATTCCTGCTTTTGAACACATCAGCCTTTTGAAATCATATGCTCACCACATCACCAATGCAAATATAATTTGGCCATGGTCTTGTTTGGAGGAGAGGATCACCCATCTAATTAAAGCATAATCTTTTGATCGGGGATGACACTTGGGTATAAAGGAAAGACTGGTTGTAGCTTTTTTTTTCATTTGTCAGATAATTTGAAAATTATCTATTTAGTTTTCAGACCAGGATTGTATTTGTATGCTGTGTTACTAAAGAAGCCGATGTGTTTGTACTAGTCTGATTGAGTTATGATTCAAATGAAGGAGATATGCAGAGCTGTGCTAAACTAAAACACTGGTTTCTGTATGTCTGTATGGTGCTCTTTATATTTAACAGCATGACATCCTGCTTTTTGACCTCCTCTTTATGTCCGTATACAAAAATGTTCACATTTAGTCATTATGAAACACACTATCTGAGTTGATTTTTTTCCTCTTTAAATCTTCACTGCTGTGGATTTGCATATTTTAGGTGATATTCAAAAAACGTTCAGGTTGATGTGGTAAAAGGTTATATGTGTTATACTGGGATGGTCATTAACAGTTCTACCTGGTAGAGCATGCATGTAATTAGCATATAGATTGTAATATGGTCTGTCATACTTTAATGCATACTACAACAGACCTGAACCACCATGCTGTGGCACATGTGACATTCACAGATATTGCTGCTTAGGCAGCTTGATTCAATAGGACTGTATCATAAAATCTAAAGTTCAAATGACTGAAAACTAAAATATCTAAAACTCAAAATATCGAAAATAGAAAGTTGCCCTTCTGCACTACTGTGTGATCTCAGATTTGGTATATATAATTAGTAGGGCCCGTGGGGGTGCAGGGGGCTTCCCCCTGCATTAAAATGTTTTTGATATTTTGAGTTTTAGATATTCTGGTTGTCAGTCTTTTGAACTTTAGATCTTATGACATCACCTGATCCCATATATCCGAGGGTATAATGAACATGTGCAGCTCTGGACTTGATGAACTAATTTGGGGGCAGAATGGCTTACTGACCAAGTGCCACTGCTGCTGCTTTTCAGTAATGACAGCCATTCCTTTACCTTCTTACCTCCAGGTACAAACCTGTTCCAAGAGCATGTGATGCTGCAGAAACCAGTTGTACAGTCTGTCCATCTGATGTAAAACGTGCCTGGCTTCTGGCCACTCAGAGCATTGCTGCTGCAGTATTTATTGCTACAGGGTATAATTTCAGCTATGGAGAATGCACTTGTATACCTCTTTCACTGTTGCACCTTACAACACTGGTACACAGTAAAGTTCTTTGAAGTGGGGGTGAAGTTACCAAATTTGCACCTATTCTAGGTACAAACATCATTGTACCTGGTGCCCAGTGTTCATGAATCTAGCTTTGTCTGCTGGAGTAAGTGCTGCCTCCCCACCTCAACGTCTACAGGAGGAAAAAAAAGAGCTAGCCTTTTTTCTGTTCTTTTTTTTTTTTTTTTTTTTTTTTTTGGCGGGGGGGGGGTTGCCTTAATGTGCAAGTATGATTTGGAATTTTGCTATTTTTTTTTCTAAATTTGTAAAGATACATACATAATGCCCACAGAACAGAGGTGCTTTATACGGGTTTGGCTAGTATTCCATTCTGAGCCTCTATTTTTGTCGGGAGGTGCAGTTTTGAGTGTTATCTGGATACTTCTACTTTCATTCCATGTTTATTATAGTGTTTTAAACCCTAAGCCCATAGAAAATAAAAATCCGTTTGTGAGAAAGAACTGTATTTTTCTCCTAAATTCTGTATCTAGTGGGACATTTTTCCATTGCAAATACAGCCAGTTTTCCACACTCAAGTGATATTACTTTTTGAGCTTAGATCGCTCTTCAGTGGATTGTATAACGTGTAAAGGCAGATTGTGTTATTTGAAAACCACTTTTTGAGTCATACTTGGTGGGTGTGGCTACGTACTTGTCACAAAATGTAATTCCTGTCTTTTGGCTTCTCTGAGGAGGTCATTATGACAGGATTTACTTAGACAAATGCTTATTTTTGATTTTTGTTAAAAAATTAACTATTTTGCGTTTTGAAAATTTGAATATCCTTTTGACAACATTTTTTGTAACCGTAATCTCCATTTGCAAAAGTTAATGCAGTACTGTATACTAACTGCAAATTCGGCAGTGCTGCAGTGTGATCCAATTTTACATTTTTGGGTATGCAAAGCAGTGTGTTTAGTTACGTAACAAAGGGATAGCTGGGGCCTGACACTCATGTGTTTGCAGGATGGATGTTTTGTGTCCACGATACAAACATACATACATGTGATTGCAAACATAAACACATACACACACACAAACTAAAATTATACATACCCCCCAAACGCAAAAGACATCATGACAAGTGTATGTAAGTTATTGAGAAAAAAACTAGACTGAATTTAAAAAAGAATGCTGCATTTTTTGATGGGAACAAATGCAGATGTTTCACCTAGCCAAAGGATACTTCATGAAACCGCATTTTCCAAAATGCAGTTTCATACAAAACGTGCCTGCAACTGCATTCCAAAAATCCTTTAGTAAAATTTGCAAAGATTGTTTTCCATGGGAGGGTATAGACTCTCTCATATTAACTCCAAAATTGCCCCTTCTTGGAAGGGGGATCCCAATATTGTAGCACCTGTAGAAGCGTCAGGCTGGAATCCTCTCAGTGAGTCTTCCCTTTCAGTTACAGCAGGTCTGTGAATTTTTATGATGGTAGTTTCTTCCTGTTCAACAGAGAACAACTGACAAATCTTTACCTGGCTGTGCCACTTGAAAAGGTAATGCAAGTGTAGGTACATAGTTATATTCCAAGGAGGCCTCAGAAAAACAAAGGTATATTGACAGACCCCATTTCTTATGCCACGATATATGGTTTATCCCAATTATGTTAGCTATCTAAAGTCACTGCATGACAGAGAAAAGGGATTTGAGAAGCACCTTCCACCTTTTCAGTAATGGGGTTAATAATTTTGAGTGTCTTGTTTTCTCTTTTATATATTGTCTTTGCTTAAAAGAATTGCATAATGTTTCAGTTCTTGTTTCATTCAAGTGTTGGGAGGAAGTTTTGTGTCATCTTTTTACAGTGTGTGTGTGTGTGTGTGTGTGTGTGTGTGTGTGTGTGTGTGCGCATGCGCGCTCGTGCGCGTTACAGTTTAGTAGTTTTCCTTGTGATGTGGTGATTATTCACTTGCTGATTTGCCCATGTGTGCACGCTCGCTCGTGTGCGTTACAGTTTAGTAGTTTTCCTTGTGATGTGGTGATTATTCACTTGCTGATTTGCCCATGTGTGCACGCTCGCTCGTGCGCGTTACAGTTTAGTAGTTTTTCTTGTGATGTGGTGATTATTCACTTGCTGATTTGCCCATACTGTGAATACACCACAGTAGTATTAGTAACAGTGTGGTGATTTACAAGACAATGCACAAGCAAGTAAGCACAGTAGCATACTGATTGTCCTTGCAGTAAGTGTTTGTACTTATTCAGAACCCCAAGGGGTCCTTTTCCAGTCACCATGGACACAATATGGAATTCCTGGGTCATGCCTACTGACTTATTCTTTGTTTTATTTAAAGTACTGGGGCAGCCATAACATTCCAGACTTTTCAGTATGTTAAAACTGGGAGGAGGGGACATTTTAGTAATGTTACATAGCAGTTTTTTGTTTTTATTTCACTATGCTATATCAATCAGTGCCTTTATGTTATGGGGGAGGGGGGGCAGTTGTAAAGAAATACATGACTGCTTTAGCCAAGTGTATCTGTGTTATGATTCAGTGAGTGACTTCAGTCATTTGAAGATGTAATCACATTGTGTTATGTTTGTTTAATTCAGATGGACAATTTTTTTTCTGCATTACATCAAGCTTATTTGGTCATTGCATATAGAAAAAAGTAAAATCTGTTTAGCTGCATGTGTTTAAATATGTGTTTATGTATGTGAATACTTGTGTGTGGAATTTGTGTACCAGTTATGTTGCTGCCTGTTAGTGCAAGATCTTTACCCAGTGGGGTAAGGACTTTTCTCTATTCTCTACTGTTGTGCAATCTCTGAATTGGCATATTTTAATTAGCAGAGGGATGTGTGACAAAGGGCCTACAAAAACATTATTGTAGTTATTTATTTATGATTTTCAATGTTTATTTTTAGATTACTTGGTTTTGATATATTGGAAAATCAAGTTAATGAAATTCAACTTTTCCATTAAGACCCCTCACATCAGAATGCAGTCAGTTTTTACATTATTACTGTGACATTGTAGCAACACTGTACCATCTTTGAACTGTGAGTAACTTTCTAAGATATTCTTGAGTTAATTCGGCAGCTAGTATTAGACATTTAGGCTTATCTAGATTCTTTTAAAGAATACCTTCCTGGAGAAGCTAAAAAATTAGCCAATAAAAACTGGTTTGGACTGGCTTCATATGTAAGGCAACGTACTGGAGATGCCATTTCTATGAACAGGGGTGTTGTCACATTTTGCAGGTGATGGTACTGCTTCATACAGCCATAGATAAATGCAGAGATAATCTGCCAGAAAAAAGGATGGCTTGTTTTTTTGCTCCAATCTTTACTTATTGAATAGACTTCAACATAACAGCATTCTATTTCCTTTACTAATTCTGTCAATTCCTTTGATGCGTTTTTTTTTTTTTGTGCATTGCATTCGGTCGTGCTATCCAGGTATTTTCTGGCATTATCCTTAAAATTGCTTGATTCTTTATTTCCACTTCCTCTGAATTTCCCATTACTGATTTTATTTATTTATTTTTATTTTTTTGTAATAACTGTACATTTTCTCATATCTTGCTGTTATCCTTGTCCTAAATGTATGCATAATATGATTATTTATTATTATTATTATTATTATTATTGTTTAACATTTATTTACCAGGTTGTCCAACTGGGTGATAGCCCATTTTCAGAGGAGGTCCGGGGAGAAAAGCTGCAGAGACAATAATAAAAACACAAGTTATATAAAAAAGTACAAAGCTACATGGTTAAAAATGTACAGGAGTAAAAATTAAAGTACAAACAAATTAAGAAGTTATTAAAAATGACAAATATGTACACATTGAGGGTTATACTGCATCAAATAAACCAACAAGGGTAAAGTGCCTTGAAAAAGCACCAAATCAAGGTCCAAGTGAAAAAACTCACTGAGGCACAACACGGCAATAAGAAGCTGACTTTTATTTACCGAAAAATAAAACTAAAAAGAAATAAAATAAAGCAAAGAAACATTCAAATCCAGTAAGCGCTTTCACTTTTCAAAAAATGCTTCATCAGACTGTTCAAAAACTAACAGACCACTGCATTTAAAGACATCGTTCAATTAACTATTCAACCAATCAGAAGTACTATCTAATTAATTATGTATAAATAAATAATGATCTATATAGATCCAGCCATGAAATCAAATGAATAAATAGACATTTCATAAAATCCATTTGAGACGTATTTCTGTTTAGTTTTATTTTTCGGTAAATAAAGGTCAGCTTCTTATTGCCGTGTTGTGCCTCACTTGGACATTGAGGGTTATGTAGAATTACATAAGGTAGGCGAGCAGGAAACCTTAGCGAACAGTATATAGCTAGAGAAAGTATAGTAAAAGAGAAGAAATAACTATAGAAGAGATTGGAATAGAACGGTGGGAAGAAGAAGAAGGAAGAAATGTTGTCAAGTAAGTGGGACGAAGCAGGGGGATAGATTGTAACAGAAGAGAAGATAGGAGATAAAACAATACATTAGTAAGTAAGATATATAACAAGTACATGGAGTGGTAGAAGAGTACATGAGGAGCTAATAGAGGTTGGAAGGAATTAGCCAGGAGAGGTACGTGAGCAAAGCGACTTATTACCGAGGAAGGCCTTTAGTTGTTTTTGAAGCGAGTTGGATTGGCAATAGTTATTATAGGCTGGGGGATAGTATTCCAAATTCTGGAGATGCAGTTAGAGAAAAGGGAGTTGCCAGCTTTGTTGCTGGATTTAGAGACTTGCAATAGTAGCTTGTTGGTGGATTGAAGCAGTCTAGTGTTAGAATAGGGCAGAAGCAATGATTGAAGAGCAGGGAATTTTTCAGATTAATACATTGTTCTGTAAGTAAATGTAAGTTGAGTATAAGTTAGGTAATGAGGCAGTTCTAACCAGTTTAGGTGCCAAAGGGCAGAGCAGTGATGTGACCTGTGACTGGAGTTAGTAGCAAATTTTGCCGTTTTATTATATCAGATTTCAAGCCTAGCCAGACCAGATTTATTAATATTAGTAAAGACAGGAGAGGCATATAATAGGATGGAAAGATGTGTTATGGCTATTACTTTTCTTGTATTATTAGTAAGAAAAGACTTCTATATAATGAACCATGTTTAATCTGTCTTCTTACTGGACTGAGAAAGGTGTATGTTACATTTCAAGTTATTGTCAATTAGAATGCCTAGTAATGTAGTCTGAGTAACAGCTGATATAATGGTGGTGTTTGAGGAATGTATTTAGAAAGAGGCTGTGGCATCTTGTGATTTGATGGGGTAAAGGAGCATCAGTTTTGTTTTGGAAGAATTCCGAATCAGATGAAAATGTGATAGCCATGTTTCAACAGCTAGGAGGGACAATTATGCAATGGGAGTAAGTTGTTTTAGTGAAGGTGCAGAGAAAGTACAAGTAGTGCCATCTGCATACTGAATGAAGGAGGCTAGAGGAGTAGATGTATGGAGTCAGGTGGTAACAAATACAGCACCTAGGATAGAACCTTCAGGAACTCCCATATTGATGGGCAATAGGGATGAGAGCTCTCTTTGCCATTTGACAGCTTGTTGCCAGCCAGAAATATAATTGTGAAGCCAAGCTACGGTAGAGTGGCTCAGTTTTAAGGTGGAAAGTTCATCCAGAAGTTTCTGATGGGAATCTGTATCAAAAGCTTTGGATAGATCCAAAAAGATGGAGGATACAAGTTTCCATGTTGATTTATGGTATTAGTAGAGCTTAAGAGGGCAGTAGCGGTGCTGTGGTTAGGCCTGAAACCGTGCTGTGTGTTATTAGTAGAGCTTAAGAGGGCAGTAGCGGTACTGTGGTTAGGCCTGAAACCGTGCTGTGTGTTATTAGTAGAGCTTAAGAGGGCAGTAGCGGTGCTGTGGTTAGGCCTGAAACCGTGCTGTGTGTTATTAGTAGAGCTTAAGAGGGCAGTAGCGGTGCTGTGGTTAGGCCTGAAACCGTGCTGTGTGTTATTAGTAGAGCTTAAGAGGGCAGTAGCGGTGCTGTGGTTAGGCCTGAAACCATGCTGTGTGTTAGATAAGAGGTTACTGGATACTAGGTGGTGAAGAAGTTGCATGTGGATATTTTTCTAATATTTTGGAAAGGGGAGGTAAGATTGCAATGGGTCTATAGTTAGAAAACTCTATAGAGTTGCCACCTTTGTGCAAGATATTTCCAACTTAAAGGGATGTATTGTTCTGAGACAGAGCAGTTGATCAGTATACTGACAGGATAAGCTATGGCCTTGGCTGCTATTTTGAGGAATTTAGTGGGTATGTTATTAGCAGCAAGGCTTGTAGATTTATCTTTGGAGAGAAGATTTTTTGTAGTGAGAGTTGGAATAAGTTTAAAGGGGAAGGAGCTACTGGTAGCATTGGAAGCAGTTGGAATGTAAGATATTCAGTTTCTTTTGTTAGCCAAGGGCCATAGTTAGATTTTAATCTGATAGTTCTGCAAGGAGCTAGCCTATTCAGTATATCCAGGAAGGTGAAATTGAAATATTGTACTGTAGTGTCAAGAGGAAGTGTTTTGAGTGGGGACCAATTGCAAAGCTGTAAGAGAGAAATAAGAAAATAACTTCTCTGACCTCCAAACGTTAACCCAAAAAGGCCTTTACATCCATAGAACTCTGGCTAAACCAATCACAGCTATTACTTAACCCTAATAAATCTAAACTACTCATCTTTGCATCTAAACATATTCCCATAGACTTTACTATATTCTCCATAAACAAAACCCCATAGAGTTAGTAAATTAGGCCAAACTGCTAGGAATTACTATTGACAGCAAACTTAGCTTTGACTTGCATATTAATAACGCAATAAAAAAGACTCACTTCAAATAAGGCAAACTTTACAGAAACAAACAATACTTGGACAAATCCAGCCAAATAAAACTTCCAAAAAGTCTTCTCCTTCTAACCTTACTATATGGGTCTCCTATCTTCACCAATCTCCACAACTCTTTGCAACACAAACTACAGTCCTGTTATTATAAGATTGCAAAATTCGCATCAGCCCAACCAAATTGCACCCACCATTGCTAGGCCACTAAAGAACTAAACTGGCTAGAATTTGGACATTGCTTACGCTGCACACAACTTAACCTTTGCCCATAAACTCATTTATAAACCCAAGTGCTGCCCTTCCCTGAAAAATATCATTGAACTTTACATCCCATCCAAAAATCTACGCTCTAACAACAAACACCTACTTAATGTATCAAAACCTAGTAAAAGAGCAGGTAGCTGCCTCTATTCCCATTCCGTAACTAAGTTGTGGAACACCTTCCCATCATCAGTTACAGAATTAGACAACATAATCTCCTTTTAACGAAAACTAAAACAACATCTCAATGATAACCCCAGCTGCACATGCAACACATAGGTTCATAGGTTCATAGATTAGTACTAGGCTAACTGCCCTTGCAAGCCATTTTAAACCTAGCCAATTATCCCCCTGTGAGATTCAAACCTTGTACCTTGTGTTTGTAAGGCAAACACCTTAACCATTAGGCCACCCTCCCAACTGATATCCACAGCCTCCTTAATCTAGCAAAACTGTTTCACGTAGCAAGTATACTTATGTATATGTTATGCTGTTACACCATACGAGTTATCCCTAATCTTTAGTATCGTAGTCCACACATCAATACAACCATCTTAACACATTTTCTCTTCTTTGTCACTTTCTGCTTTTAATACTACCATTAAGTATATGCCACCTATAATCTACTTATTCACACTACCTAGCTATAAGATTCTAACTATATCTGTCTTACCTTTAAGTTTATTTCTCTAATTCTATCTTTCCCTTTTTCTACCCCCCCCAAAAAAATTGAGCTGTATTGTTAAATATTTCTAACTGTATCATTTTCCTACATGCTAATGTTCCATTGTTACTGTACTGTGCCTTTTTACAACATATTTGCTGTTTAGATAGTTTTCTGTATTATTTCACTTGCTTTATAATTATAATTTTGTTTCTTGACAAATTCATGTAATGATTTTCATGTAACTTGGAGCTGTTCTCCCCAGGCCTCCACTGAAAATGGGTCTCAAGCCCAGTGGACTTTCCCGGTCAACAAATGTCAATAAAATAATAATAATAATAATAATAACAATAATAAAGTTCTTTTTGTTACGAATTTGGTGGAAGAAGGTTTGTCTTGGGGGGGGCAGGTTTAGATGTTGTCTAAGTTAGGTAGGAAGATGATCACTAATACTATCAGGGAGACAACCTGTTTTGAAGGCTAGAGAAGGTTTGTTGGTGAGGAGATCCATTCTTTTTTGGTTGATTTGTCAGTTCTTGTTGTGCTATGGACTAGATGTGAAAAGTCAAGTCAAAGTAACTTTATTGTCATTCAACCATAACTGTACCCTAGTTGCAGCTGAATGAAATTTCATTCCTCCAAGCTCGTCCACAAAAAAAAAAAAAACATACAGCATAACACAACAACATAAAACAGCATAAATCAAGAAACAGCAAAAACCATAAACATCAGCAATGAGGAGCCAACAGAAGACCAGCAGCTTAAAAACAAACAAGATATGTGGGCTACTCTCATCATCCTGCTGCCAACTCCATGCATCACCATCAACATTTTAAAATCACTCCTTGACCATCCTCTTCACCACGGACCTTTCAACCGCCATCCCAGAACCATCCATGCCAAAGTCTTTACTTCTGACCCTCTTTCCATCTACAACCTTTGCAACCACCTCTACCTGCAGGCCCGAATGGCCACACCATCACCAGAACCAAAGACCTTCATTTCGGCACTACCGACCTTCACAGTCCACCATCCAGACCTTTTCACCGTTTTCCTTCTCCAACCACCGCATCTTAAGTAGTAATTCAGCATTACTAAATTCAGGGGTGTTTGTTTCAAAAAGTTCTAATTTTAAATTTTGTTTAAACATTATGGCTATACCGCCACTATGCTTATTTAATCTGTCATGTCTATGTATATTGTAGCCTGGAGGGAGAATTTCATTGTTCTTAATTTCAGGTTTAACCCAAGTTTCAGTAAGTATGGCAGTATCAGGGGAGTATTGGGAAATAGAGGCATGAAGTTCACGGACCTTATTTACTATACATCTTAGATTCATGTTGAGTAATAGGAGGTTAGAGCCTTTTAGGGAATCGGAGATACCAGAATAACAAAGTGAGGCAGGGAAGGTAGGTAGCTGCTGAGGACATGTAGGAACAGGGTTAGGGTGGATATATCCACTTACCTTTAATGGTGAAGGGTGGATATATCCACTTACCTTTAGTGGTGAAGGGAGACATAGTTGAGCTTTGCTGAGTTTAGTTAAGAGTTTGTTGAACCTGAGAAGTTTTTGAGATTTAGTATGGAGGTGAATGCATTTGAATGGGAAGTACTCTATATGAGATGTATTATAGAGGTTGGTGGCAGTATTGTAGTAAATGAGAGAAGTTTGGTGGGCCAGAGGATTTGTAACTTTGTGGAAGGAGCAAAATTAGTGATTATTATGATATGATGTTAGCTGGTTAAGCAGAATGAGAAGGCTAAAGCAAAATGGGTGCAGAGATAAAATTCTTGCGTGTATGATGTGAGGAGAGGAAGCCATTGTTCTGGATTAAAAAGAAGAGCTGTGAAAAAGTAATGCAGAAAGAGAGACAGCAGGAAGAAAACAGATGTGAATGTTAAGTTAGATAGACGTGACTGATGGAAGTAAAAAGAAATATAAAAGCGGTAGTAGTGATGCAGGGTAGAGAGAGGAATGACTAGGAGTATTCTGAGATGAGTAGAATAAGTAAATGTAGGTTCCTGACCCAGAGACTTCCCAGACTCTGGAATAGATTGCCCATACATGTCAAGCAGAACGCCTCTTTGGCCCTCTTCAGAAGGAACCTTGGTGATTGTATGGGCGAAAGGAAATTTACCCCGGGGATCACATCAGTCGCCTTGCTAGACAGGGGTCCAGGGAAGTAAATAGTGTGGGAAGAAATAGCCAGGGAATTGTTATGGCTAGGCTTGCATAGGCCCTAGGGCTGATAGCCTAGTACCAACCTATGAACCTATGTTTATATAGGGTAAGAGGAGTTTAGCACTAGTTAAAAAGGAAGGAAGTAGGTAGCAGTTATAATAAGGAGGAGGAGCAGATAGTGCTGGATGTGAGTTTAGAGAATGTGTACTGAAGTTTGATTGGTAGATAGTAAAGTGGAGGGTATGGCTAGGTAGAATTAAGTTTAGGGGTATTGGGGGGCAGGCTGTGGGAGCAGAGAGAGCCCTAGTGTACTGAGGGCGAATGGAGCGGGCAGAACAGAGACTGTGGAGAAGATCAGAAAACAATCAGTGTAACTAGAAGAACTGAGAGGTAAATACAGGGTTGTACTGTTATAGGGAAATATGAGCAAAAAGGTAGAACTTGTGTATCACAGGGGAAAAAGGAAGGTAAAGAAACACAGCTACTAAGGTGAAAAAGCACTAGATATACAGTATACTAACACTGGAAGGCAGCTTTAGTATACAGGGTTCTGGTGGGGTAGAAGGTAGACGGAGTGAAAATAAGAACATAGGGGAGATGTAGAGCAGGAATTTAGCTCAGTTGTATGTAAGAAGGCCAACACAGTCCGGTATTAATGTGAGTCTATTAGAGATGATAAATATGGCTTTGGATGATAGTTGTCTAAGCTTGTAGTGTGATCTTTAAAACTGGAGGTCCACTAACCTTAAAAACTAATAATTATACAACACAGTGATATATGGCTTTTGAACACCACTAGAACCACAACGGGTAAGAGAGGAGCTACAGATAAAAAAAAAAATCTAATAATAATAATAATAATAATGATAAGAGGGTGACCTTCTGTAATCTTTAGGACTTATACCACAGATGTTCGGATAAAACTTCCCAGACTGCCAGGCACCCTCTTTTTTCATCACGTACAGTGCTGCCCTCTGTCTCCATTTTGTTTTGTTTTGTCATGCAAAAGCTTTGGTAGTAGTAAAAGTAGCCATAGTCTGCCTTTTTCTTTCTGAAGAGATTTTATTTGACAAAGTCATCAGTGAGTTTCTTGCTTTGTCTTGATCTTCCTTGCTGTATACAACTGACTGATTTTTCTGTTCCATTTTTGGAGGAAGTGGCATTTTTGTTTCTCCTCTGTGTTGGTCTTGGTTGCATTATTTACTGCTTGAATCTACTCCTTTATTTTTAACTTGTACCTGAGGTAGTGCCATTCCACCCACTAGCAAACATATTGGGGGCCTACATTATCTTGGAACACAATACAACATTAGTCATCGTTCCATATGCTTTGGGTTTAGTGATGGGCTCATAGGTGCGGAAAGCCATTGGAGAACGTTTTAATTTCTCAGGCATTTTTTGCCCATCAGAAGTGTTGTTCCTCCACCTCTTCTTCTACTTTGCAAAAGCTTTCTAAAAAGAAGTGGAAAAGTCCGAAGTTCCTGTACTGTGATATATGACCTGTCCTGTTCTTTACTGGAGGCATTTCTTTCCTGATATAATATTAAAGGACATTTGATCCATGGGGAAGCCATTCAAGCTTGTCTTTGGTTTTGGCACTCAGATCTACTGCTTTCTTTTCACTATCAGCTTCAGGCTCCTACACTTCATTCTCCCAGGCCGGTTAGTCCTATCTACCTGTGCTGTTCTCGCACCTTCCCCATGCATAGATTACAATCAGCTGACTACTTCCTTGGGGCAGAGTCTGTACTTTTCATTTTAAAGTTGTTACCATAATCGTGGTGTGTGGTGGTGGTGGGGAGGGTCTTTTCTCATTTTTCAGACTGATACTTCATTTTCCAAGCACAAGTTACTTTGGTGCCAGTTGTACCTTTGACAGTGCTGATACCACATTTTATGCACTGGCTTCTTTGACTCAAGTGTTGACAGCTCCATTGCTGGCTCTTATTTAGCCTTTCAGTTGTTCATTGCATGAACTCCTTCTCTGGTGCCCTTCCCAGCTTCAGCTTACATGACATCAGCAGTCCTAGTGTTGGCTCGCTCAGCTTCACCGTTCCTGGAATTTCCACAGTTCCTAGTGTTGGCTCGCTCAGCTTCACCGTTCCTGGAATTTCCACAGTTCCTAGTGTTGGCTCGCTCAGCTTCACCGTTCCTGGAATTTCCCCAATTCCTAGTGTTGGCTCGCTCAGTTTCACCATTCCTGGAATTTCCCAGTTCCTAGTGTTGGCTCACTCAGGTTCACCGTTCCTGGAATTTCCCCACTCTACATCAGCTTTCTCAGCATTGCTGTTTTCATTGCTGGCAAGCTCTAGCTCAGCCTTGCCATCAGAATGTTGTTCTGCAGGTTGAGTTCTGGGTGATAGT
Organism: Protopterus annectens; assembly: GCF_019279795.1. Classification (NCBI taxonomy): domain Eukaryota; kingdom Metazoa; phylum Chordata; order Ceratodontiformes; family Protopteridae; genus Protopterus; species Protopterus annectens. Next base: position 421,648,674 of record NC_056726.1, on the reverse strand, counting down.
GGTATTTTTCAGCACATGTCTTGCAGCTGGTGTCATGTCAGGGTGTAGAGCAAGCTGCCTAAAAGTTTAAAGTGGTATTAATTGAGGTTTGTAGTCATTTAAAATTGCTAGACTTCATAATGCAACATGTAAAGAAATGTATTTCCTAACTGATCTGTTGGTAAGTTAATTAAATTAACAAGTAACATTTCTTTATTGTGTATTGGTAGCTTCAGTCCTAATAGATATGGAGACTTACATGGTGTTCAGTCAAAATGTTGGTAGAGTTTTGGAGCAAGCAACAAGTTTTTGTTTATTTTTTTAAATATTGAATTTACTTCTTAAGCATTGTTAACAAATGCAATATATGAGGGATAGCTATAGAAGAAGGTCTACATACTACTGTTGTAATCAGTGCCAGATCCAGGGCCAGCAATAGGTGACAAAGGCAATTGCTTAGGGCCCATTGGCTATTAGAACCCGCTGGTCATGGGCTATCACAACTTTTAATTTTATTTAAAAAAAAAAAAAAAAACTTGCATGTCTGTTTTTTAACAGCGATTTTATTTAAGAACTCACTTTGCATCTGTGCATGCATCGATGTGCGCACAGCTACATTCCTGAGAAGAAGCATGCGGTTGGGATATACATATTTTTGTTGCTGCTGCTTCTTTTCCATGTGCAAGGAATTTAAAGTTGCTTGGATTCCTTTTCTTCTTCAAGTGAGACACAACAAGCATTCATTCTAGGGACATATCTCCATTTTGGTAAGATGTGTGTTTTTGTGTGTATGTAAAATGCCCTAGTTAGGGATGGCAGGGTTAGTTAATCAATTTGCTCAGGCTTCAGGTTAGTTAATTAACTCGCTCATGCTCAAACCTTGTACCTTGGTTACAGGGTTTGGGTCTGAATCCTCTCCACCAACTACCAGACTACTTAAGAATCTGGGTACATTTTTCAAGGAATTGTGAGTTTCAAGGGGAAGAGAAGTTTTCTGTTGCTCACGGTAAGTCTGCTTTCATTGTGCAATTGTTTTGTTTAGCAGAAGGCCATCATATGTGCTACAGAACTTGAAAGCAGTGACAGTAGCACAACAGGTAGCATACTTGTTTTTAGTGCAGAAGGCTGTGTGTTCTACTCCTACACCATATATATTGATTAATGATACTGGGGTGTACTTTCAGTGGTAGGGATGGGGGTGCTGCAGTCCTGAGTGTGCCCTCCTTGGAATGAGATGCCTAATGACTATGAACCTGGTGTCTGCTTGCCAGTCATTCCCTATTGCTATATTACCAGCTTAACATTTTTTTTTTTTTTTAATGTAACGTAGACAACTTATTCTTCAAGAGCTGCAGGCACTGAATTTGTACATGAAACAATTAGATGTACAGTTGTTTGCTAGCATCAACTTCTTCATTAGTTACAGATATCTTTAATGTGGAGCTGTTTAGATGACTTTTACTTCTGCAGAGATTGTGCATACTTACTGATATTGGTGGATTGTAATGACTGAAGCTTGAGTGGTCTTTTATGGTTGAAATGTTCTTAAATGGGTAGTTTTGTCATTATTGGTTCATATATTTTCTTTCATTGCTTACTGGAAAAAATGTTCAGAACTACAAATTTAAAACTCACTCTAAAAACTAGTGGTGTATTATACAAGGAATGTCATTTAATACAATCAGGATGGTGCATCAAAGAGCACATGCATGTATGCATGGTCCTAAAAATGTGTGCAAGGGGTCTGTAGTTTGAAAACAGGACAAGGGTAAACTGAATCCAGCACTAGCCAGATGCATTTTCTTTTGAATGTGGGTTTCAATGCCATTTCAAGGGCAGAGAAGTTTACTGCTATTCATGCTAAGTCTGTTTTCATTCTGACACTGTATTGTTTTGTTTAGCAATTTACTATCAGTGTTTGTGTTATAAAATTTGAAATAGTTTTAAATTAAATCCAAACATCTGTAATCATTGTAGAAGTAAAGAGAAAGTAGTATGCATTCTGACAGGTCTGAACTGTGATAACTGGGGAGAAATAACCAAGTAATGGGACAGTGGAATGGCTGCGGGGGGTCAATCCATTACCCTGCCTAGGGCCCCATTTCACTATGATTCTACTCTGGCTGTAATTGGTGGCAACTGACACATCTTTGGTGCTGTACATGGTACAGTAGATTCCAAGACCGTGTTAAGAGGAATGCATGCATTTGCAGGCATTTGGAGATTAATAGAAATGATGCTCTATTAAAGCAGCTTTTGATAAAACTTGAATGTTCAACTGGTTAAGAAGCGTGCTTTGCATTATTATTATTAAGTACACAATGTCTTGCCATAGTAGGCAAAAATACAGTTCTGAAGGGCTTTGTTATTGAGCACAGAGATAAACTGGTGCTACTTATTGATGGGTTGGCAGATACACTTCATAGGTGGGACTTGTGTGTGAATAGGCTGCTGGAGAAAGTCAAAGGTTTGGACTGTATGGATGCTGTTCAAAATAAAGTAAGTGATAGGTGTGTTACTTTGGTGGCCTGTAAATTAAGTGATTGGTGTGTTACTTTGATGGCCTGTAAATTAAGTGATTAGTGTGTTACATTGGTGGCCTGCATGAAATTGGAGTGTGCACCTACTTTGTATTTTCACCACATCTGGGACTTTTAGAAGGTCATCCATGTAATATTGCAGCCTGTTTTCACTCTCCGTTTGTCAAAGTCCAAGTGCTTTTTCACAGTTGCGGAGAGCTGGTAAGATATATACGTTGGCAAGGAGAAGAACATATTTCAACACTGGTTATTCAGTGCAGATGGCCGGTCAGTGAGCCTGATTTTCCAGGTGATGAGACAGTGTAAAAAGAATTAAAAATATTGCCTGAATTGTCTGTCAGTTTTAAAAGTTTTTTTCCCTACTGAAATGGTTTGATTTTCTGATGTATTGATGGCAGTGGACAGAGCTGTGCATTATATTAGCTTTTGTAAATTCTGAGGTTGCATTAAGTGCTCAAGAAGGTAAGATTGACTTAATCTGAATACATTCAAGTTTTCAAAGTGAAGTGCCAAAAGATGAGGAATTTAATTGTTAATGTTTTATGGATGGTGCAAATGTTTTTTCTACATATTGCACACGAATAACTGAAAACACTTTTTTAGGGAAGGTGGGGCATGGAAAGATAGACTGTAAGTATCTCAAAAACGGGGTTGAACATGATATAATTTGCAAAGAAAGTAAGAAAGTTTGTACTAGTTGCTACTAATATATATATATATATATATATATATATATATATATATATATATATATATATAGCTTTCACACTTAATTCAGTGAGTAAATTGACTTTTGAATGGACTGGGGATGGGCGAACCTGTCCTTAAGATTTGTTTGGTGTTTGTGATTATCGGAGAAGCCATCTATCTCAACTCAGGCTTGAGGGTATGTTCTTGCTTCAGATGTGTACATTTTCTGTATTAGCCTGTAAGAGTGGTAATGTTATGTTTAAATTGAAGAGATTCTATTGAAGTCTTGTCCTTGTGGTGGTTCTGATTGCTTGTAGCTTCTGATTTAAACTAGGTTATGGCATATTTTTCTGCCTACTAGTAAACCACCCACTTTCCTGGGGGGGGGTGGAGAGTTTGTTGGGTGGAGACAGGTGTTCGTTCTGAAGGAGGACTGGATTGGATCATGAATGAGAGATATGACTGGGTTTTCCTTATACACTCTATAAGTATTATATAGGTTCATAGGTTCATAGGTTTATACTAGGCTATCTGCCCTAATGCATGTATAAGCCTAGCCCAAATTTTTGTGGCTTACGCCACCCCTTATATGAAAAAATACTGTGCCCATTAGTTTGTTGTGCCTCTGTCCAGCAGTGACACAGAGATGATTCCCGGGGTAAACCTACGATCTCCCATCCACAGGTCTAGATTTCTCTTGAACAGAGTCAGCGAGGTGCTCTGCCTCACATGGACCGGGATTCTATTCCACAGCATAGGGAGTCTCTGAGTGATAAATCTATCCCTCCAGCACGTCCTATTTATATTCGTGCTAAGGTTTAAGTCGCTTGCTCTAGTGGTTTTGGTGGATTTGGATTTTTTGAGGTGGAGCATGTCCATTAATTCCGGGTTGGACATGGCCTTGTATGTCAGGCACATGTCACCTCTGAGCAGACGGTATGCGACTGAATAGAGCTGGAGTTTCTTCAATCTGGCAGCATATGACAGATTTTGGAGTCCCTTTATCCTTTTGGTGAGGAACTTTTGGGGTCTCTCCAATTGCTGCAGATGTCGGGTGAGATACATCCCGAATGGGGCATTGTACTCGATCATTGGTCTGATAAGTGAAGAGTACAGGGAACAATGACCTCACTAGATCTGGATGTGAATCCCTTCATGATCAGGTGGGCAATGTAGAAGGTCTTTCTAACCACTTTAGCAACGTGAGTGTCAAAAGAAAGGCCACTGTCAACCTGGGTCCCCAGGTCCCTGATAACCTCTTCTGTGCTTAGTGGATTGCCACCTATATGGTAGCTTGGGGTTACCTTGTTTTTCCCGAAGGGTATGACTATACATTATTTGGCGTTTAACTTCAGGCCATGGCTCTGGCACCAGCTATCTGTTTCCGTGAGTCCCTTCTGAAGGATATCCGTGTCCGATGCACTTTCCACTATGGCGCCCAGTTTGCAGTCGCCTGCAAACTTTGTCAGCCAAAGTCCTCCCATGTTGGCCTGTACTTCTGAGAAGTAGATGCCAAACAATAGGGGGCCAAGGACCGAGCCCTGTGGGACACCACTTGTGACTGGCTTGGAGTCTGACATAGCTCCAGCAACTCTAACCCTGTGGGTTCTGTCCTTAAGCCAGTTTGCAACCCATCTTGTGACATATGGGTTTACATTTAAGCTGGTAATTTTTTCTACAATACCCGAGTGGGGTATTGTGTCGAAAGCCTTTGCAAGGTCAAGGTAGGCTGTATGGACTGCCTTTCCCTCATCAATGGCCTTGGTGACTGTTTCGAAGAAGTCGACCAAGTTCAAAAGGCGTGATCTTCCCTTGACAAAGCCAAACTGGGTCGGGTCCAATGTCTGCAAGTCCCCTATATCTTTGTTTATGAGCTCCATTATGATCCTCTCCATAGCTTTGCAGACTAGACTTGTTATATGTCACCTTTGTTTGCATTTCTTTACACTTAGTGCTTTGTGATATGATTATTATTGAAGGCAGTGGCATTTGACTGGTATGTTTTTAAAGGTTTTTGTCTGCTAGAGAATAACCTACTGTTTGTATACCACTCAGAAAAAATATATGTAGCTATGTATAAAAACCACCAGGCAACCGCAAAATTAACTTTTATTGCTAGCACCTCAGTAACATATCTTTAAAAAGTATTAAAAAAAATATCAACATCTGCAACAATCAAATAAAAAAAAGAAAATGTAACTAGGGTCCTGTGATCACAGTTTTGTTCTTAACGGATTGTTGCAGATGATGTTTTTTAATAGTCTTTAAACATGTTGCCAGGATGCTAGACAATAAAAGTCACCTGATGTTTTTGTAATAACCTACCATTTGTGGCTGAGCAATGCTGGACTGTGGAGAGGGAAAGCCTATGCCCTAGTGTTGGATGATTTCACCCTTTTGGTTTTTAAGGATGATTTGTTGATTGAAGGCTAGAAGCTTAAACCAAAACATATGTGAGCAGAGGTTTGTCACTTTCAGCTGGGCCTACAGTAAAGCATTGTGATTTATGAATTGAATGTTAGTCGAGAACATTTGTAGGCTAGAGTCGCTATCCCACTCAAACAAGTAATGTTAGACAGAGGGGAGACACAATAAACAAAATATATGCACTTATAATACTGTATATTGTTAGTTTGTTTTGATAAGGGAGATGGTTGCAGAAAGAAAAAACATCTTGTTTATTTACTGTGTTAGTTCGGTTACAGTAATCTCTTTTTAGATTATTTGCAGTCTCTGAAGATGTTAACTTAGAAACTGTCAGTTTAATATTCACATTTTATGAAGCTAGTTGAAGGATAGAATGACAGGCTGGATGAGATATGGTTTTAGTGTTTTGTTGTGTTACAACAACAAATCGGGTGGTGTTTTTTGCCTGTTTGCTGGGTACAGACAATGTGGAGAAGAGGACTATTTTGTCCATGAAATAACCATTGTATGAGAAATATATAACAATATCAGTTACTAAGTAATAATGATATATGAGAAGAATGTCATGGCAAATTCTCATTACATTTCAGCTGTTAATGAACTGCTTCTTGTAATCTATAGTTTGATTCTCTTGGCCTCTGCCTGCTATGTGACTCTGAGCAAGTCATTTAACTGGACACTGCTCCCTGGTTACCCCTAGTAAAATAAATGTAATTAATGTACAACCTTTAACCCAATTTAAATGATCTATCTATATCTACATCTACAACTCTCTCTCTCTCATATATATATATATATATATATATATATATATATATATATATATATATGTGTGTGTGTGTGTGTGTGTGTGTGTGTGCATGCATGCACGCTCGTGTGTGGATATGTGTATAATCTCCACTGTACAATTTCAATCATGACCCCAAACAGTATGTAACATGACAAATTGTCCATTTACATCAATATCAACATACATTGGTGTAACTCAAGCACCATACTCTTCTAATAGATGTGCATTTTTATTTTAGTTATTTGTTAACCAGGTAAGGTCCCTGTAAGTAATTACCTCTTTTAGGTTCATAGGTAGGTACTAGGCTATCGGCCCAAGGGCCTATGTAAGCCTAGCCAACAAGGTTCCCTGGCTTACGGCACCCAAGAAAGTTATTTTCCTGCTCGACAGTGGCACAGGATGGGTGTCCAATCTTACTGTGTAATGTTACTGTCAATACAAATGATAGTTTGACCAAGAGCAAGGCTATTAGGAGTAGCCCACAGTGTCACCAAGTAAATATGCAAGTACTCTCAGAACTTAAGTACGTCTCACAAGTATCAGCCACAATGAAAGGTTTAAATATATTTAATAAGTAATAAAAGAACAAGAAAATACTAAGTAAATAATCACAGTTACATCAGAGTTCGAAATATATATTTAAACAACATTGCAGGACAGTCTCAAATAAATAAAGAAAACATCTAAGCTATAGTTCACTATATTCCTGACTGTATCTAAGAGAAATGACTATACCCTAGTTAACTTGCTTACAGAGCAACAAGCAGACAGATGTGGTAAGTGGATGTTCTTGTCAGGTCAAAGACAAAATACAAAATGCTCAGTCTCTCTCAGACATTTCTTAAATTAATATCCCAAATATTACTGCTGGGGTAGCTTGCAGCATGACATCACTTCTTGTTATCTGACTATCCCAGGTGAAAACACCCACTGTAGCTGGTAGCATTTAGCATTTACCTGTGAAAATACATAGACTTCAGATCTTTTGGCAAATGGTGGAAGTTGTAAAATAATTAACATTCCTCCACATTTCCAGACGATACAAAAAAACTTCTAGTTCTAGACATTGTCTCCTGTTGCACTGAAACTGAAATATAACATCTCTTTTGTTTTTGGCCTAGCCATAAAGTAACTTCATTACAACTATTCTTTTGAAGTTTTACAAGTTAATACCCTGTGTTTCAGTCTCCCCTGTTAAAATATGTACATCTAAACAGTTACAATACTGCATATACATTTCTGCTCAGTACTTTACAAAATATCTCTTCAGCACACGTCTGTACAATATGACATACAGTTCTAATATATCTGTAACACAAGCATCTTACATGAAGCATGTTGACCTTCACAAATGACACACAACCACTTACAAATTCCAGATAGCTGGGCTGGCAATATCTCCTTATGTCACACTTCTTTATAAACCATATTAATATTCACAAATGACATATAATTATTTACAAAATTCCAGCTAGTTGGGCTGGCAGTATCTCCTTTCGTGACAGTGTGTATGTAGCAGTCTGTGAAACAACATCACAAAGAGTAGTTAGGCTAGTAATTGTTTTTTGTGATCAATCACTGGAAGTGTACATTACATGGATGTAATTTGTACAGTTGGGGAATGCACTGTGTGCATGAAAGTTACCAATGTTGTTGTAACCGTTGTGTGTAGTGGTACTGTGTTATAAGTCTTTTTGTCACACTGAATAAAAACTGGAAGTTCTGTATGATGTCTGTATATATTTATCTTGATAAGGGGTTGCAAATGTGAAAATATTAGTAATCATGGGGCAGGCTCTGTGTTATTCTATGAAACCACATAAAAATGTTTTACTTGATCAGTCACTGACTAAACCAATGTGTACCCAACAGTGTTCTTTTTTTTTGGGGGGGGGGTGCTGAAATCAGTTCCAACAACAACCTGATGAGCAGTATGTGTTTCACTTGATAAGTGCAACATTTCTGATATGTAGAGTCACAATCTTATATTTCAGGGAGTCTGTGCTATTCTTTGAAATAAATTATTTTGGATACTAATTGTTTTACGTGATTGCTGGCTCAAATGATATGCTCTCATCATTAATGTTTATTTTGTTAGGGGAGGGACAGGGATCCATAGACAGTCGTCCTCTGTGTGTCTGAATAATGAATAAGTACAGACACACTACAATGTATTTTAAGTAATTCACTTGGTAATTAAAGCATCATAAATGCCCCCAGTCAAAAATATTGCATGGTTCATATTCAGGAACAGATTTTTCAAACCGTATGCCACTGTCAGAAGTGTCTGCGTTGTCTTCATTGTCTTTCAAAAGCTGCAAGAAACAAAAAGTATATGTACAGTTATTTGTGTGTGTGTGTGTGTGTGTGTGTGTGTGTGTGTGTGTGTGTATATATATATATATATATATATATATCTATAATATAAATTTACACACACACCCAAGTTTAAAGCGATGTGATGGCAGGCTACAGATGGATAGTACATGAAGCTGCAGAGGTAGGAACTTGGAGCCTAGTATTACATCTAGTGACACACAATCTGCTACAGTATCATGGCATACAAAGGGAGACAAAATGGCAAAATCAAAGGAGTGTGTTTCATTGTTTGGAGTTTGTCTGAGCTGATTCAAAGAGCAATGTTCATTTCTGCAGCCCTAATCTAGATAGTTTAAAGGAACTGAGTTTATCCAGATGGTAATTACAAATTGTAAATTGGAATCACTAGGGCAAAATGCAGTCAGTTTGCACGTATCCTTGCTAGAGGCCAAGAAAGAGATACAGGTTATAGTAAAAGCCTTCAGCAGGCTGCATGGTATAAACAGCCTAAACATCAAAATTCATTCCAGCATTATGAGGTGTTAACTGACAGGGATGAGAGCTTAATGCTGTTGATGTCTGAGATAGTCTCAAAAATACATTTACATGAAAGGAATTTACCATTGACTTGCCTGATGAGAGTAACATAAAGACAGCAGTGGTTTTAAAAGACATGGATTTAAGAGTTGCTGCTGGAACTTCGGGGGTAACACAGTAATGGGCAGTAGGGGAGTCTGAAATGGCCAAGGTGATGCTAATAGCCATCAGACTAGTTTTGGAAAAACTAAATACTTAGACCAAGGGTATTCCTATCTAGCCACATTTCTGTCATTTCTTCCTTTTTAACATCAGTATCATTTAATGGCTGGGAGCCTGCATAATAAACTTTTGTCTTAACATGCCTTCTGGAATCATCTCATTTTAATTAAAACATATTTCACTAAAACTATTGCCTACCTTCACTGGAAAAAAGAAAACCCTTTATTCAGTTTGGTCTTCTGGTTAATTTTGAGTTTTTTAAGTTGGAATTTGTGTTTTCACTTCTTAGTTTACTGTAAAATGTTTTGTTGGAATGCCGCTCATGTCATGCAAGTGTTAACTTATATGTATGCGTGTGTGTGTGTGTGTGTGTGTGTGTGTGTGTGTGTGTGTGTGTGTGTGTGTGTGTGTGTATATATATATATATATATATATATATATATATATATATATATATATAGATATATAATGTATGTATGTGTAGTTTTTGATATATATATATATAGGTTCATAGGTTCATACTAGGCTATCTGCCCGAGGGCATTTACAAGCCTAGCCCATAGTTTTGTGGCTTACGCCACCCCTTTAGTATGGGGAACTATACCCATTATTTTGCTGTGCCTCTGTCGAGCAGTGACACTGAGGTAATCCCTGGGGTATATCTGCGATCTCCCATCCATTGGTCAAGATTTCTCTTGAACAAGGCCAGCGAGGTGCTCTGCCTCACATATACCGGGATTTTGTTCCACAGCATAGGGAGTCTTTGGGTGATGAATCTATCCCTCCAGCACGTCCTATTAATAGCCGTGTCGAGGTTTAAGTCTCCCGCCCTTGTGGCTCTGACGGATCTAGATTTTTTGAGATGAAGCATATTCATCAAATCTGGGTTTGACATGGCCTTGTATGTTAGGCAAAGGTCACCTCTGAGCAAGCGGTAAGCGACTGAATAGAGCTGGAGTTCTTTCAGTCGGGCAGCATAGGACAGATGTTTGAGACCCTTTATCCTTTTGGTGAGGAACTCTTGTGGCCTCTCCAGCTGCTGCAAGTGTCGGGTCAGATACATTCGAATGGGGCATTGTACTCAATCATTGGTCTGATGAGTGATGAGTATAGGGAGACTATGACCTCCCTTGATCTAGATGAGAATCCCTTCATGATAAGGTGGGCAATGTAGAAGGTCTTCCTAACTACTTTAGCTACATGGGTGTCGAATGACAGACTACTATCAACCTGGGTCCCCAGGTCCCTGATAACGTCTTCTGTGCTCAGTGGATTGCCACCTATTTGGTAGCTAGGGGTAACCTTGTTTTTCCCGGAGGGTATGACTATGCATTTTTTGGCATTTAACTTTAGGCCATGGCTCTGGCACCAGTTATCCATTTCTGTGAGACCCTTCTGAAGGATATCTGTGTCAGATGTGTTTTCTACTATGGCCCAGTTTGCAGTCATCTGCAAACTTTGTCAGCCATAACCCTCCTGTGTTTGCTTGTACTTCAGAAAAGTAGATGCCAAACAAGAGTGGACCCAGGACTGAGCCCTGTGGTACACCACTTGTGACAGGCTTTGAGTCTGACATGGCGCCAGCAACTCTGACCCTGTGGGTTCTGTCACTCAGCCAGTTTGCAACCCATCTTGTGATGTATGGGTTAACATTTAAGCTGATGAGTTTTTCAATGATACCCGAGTGGGGTATTGTATTGAAGGCCTTCGCCAGATCGAGGTAGGCTGTATGGACTGCCTTTCCCTCATCAATGGCTTTGGTGACTGTTTCGAAAATGTCAACCAAGTTTAGAAGGCATGATCTGCCTTTGACAAAGCCAAACTGGGTTGGATCCAAAGTCTGCAAATTCCCTATGTCTTTATTTATGAGGTCCATTATGATCCTCTCCATGGCTTTGCAGATAAGGCTTGTCAAGCTAATGGGCGGTAATTTCCAGGGTCGGTGGAGGCACCGCCTTTGTGAAGTGGGACCACAGTTGCAGTGCGCCACTCCCTGGGTACGTATCCAGAGGTAAGACTATGATTAAACAGCTGTCCTAGCTGTGGGTTTAATTCCTCGTTGAGTTCGTGGAGCACACAGCTGGGGACACCATCAGGTCCCATGGATGCTGTGTTTTTTGCTTTGGAGAGAGCAGTTCTCACTTGGGCGTTGGAGATGTTTGGGGGGCTGCAATCGCTTGGTATAGATATCTCTCCTTTTGGGGGGGAGAAGTTTGCACTGAACCTGTCAGCCAGTATGTTGGCAATGTCTGTAGGATCAGTAATCTTCACATCATTTTGAACTAGTTCTGAACATATCTGGAAGTTTCCTCCCAGGTTTCTAACATAGCTAAAGAAGGCCTTATGATTGTCTTTTGAGTCTTTATATATATATATATATATATATATATATATATATATACACACACATATACATGGCTAGGCTTAAAAAGTATGTTATGGTTGTTAGCCTAGTAAATACCTATGAACATATATCGGCTATTTATGGTATATATGATATATATGGGCAACACAGTGGTGCAGCAGTTAGCATTGTCACCTCACAGCAAGAGGTTCTCCCAGTTCAATTCTCGGCTGGGGTGTCTTCTGTGCAGAGTTCGCATGTCCTCTCTGTGTTCACATGGATTTCTCTGGGTGCTCCAGTTTCCTCCCACATTCTAAAGACATGCATCTGGAGCATTTCTCCCTGGGCCTCCGCTGAAAATGGGCTCTGACCCAATCAGACTTTCCTGGTAAACAAATGTAAATAAAATAAGTATATACATATAGATAGTAGTAATGACAGCAAATTGGGGAAATCAGAAGATAGTGGAATAGGTTAATAGCTTCAAGTATCCAGGAGGGATGGTTGTCGAGAGGGGAAGTTTGAATGAAGAGGTCAAAGCCAGACTCAGAGGGGCTACAGGCAACTGGCAAAGAGTGTCAGGTGTAGTGTATGACAGATGAATGCCAAAGAAGCTGAAAAGTAAGGTGTGCAAAACAGTGGTGCAACCAATACTACTGTGTGGTACAGAAATCTGGGCAATAAAGGCAGAGCAGATGAGAAAACTAAAGGTGATGGAAATTAAGTGACTGAAAAGGGGGTGGTAGGATCCACACTGTGGGACAATTGAAGAAATAAGAATGTAAGAGTGGAAGCCAAAGTAGCTCCACTTTCAGAAAAGATCAAAGGGAACATATTACAGTGGTTTGGACACGTGCAGAAAAGCAGAAGACAATGTGGTGAAGAAGGTTTAGAACAGACAGGAAGAAGGTAAGAGGAAGCAAGGACGTCCAGCAAAGAGGAGGATGGATTGTGTGAGAGAAGATCTATGACAGTCGGGCATGAGTGTCGAAGGAGGCAGAAGTGCAGCATTGAATCGAGAGGGATGGTGACAGTTAATACGAGACACCCCAACCCCATGTAGAAAAATGGGAAAAAGGGAGATGATGGTGATGATGATATGTAAATCCACAGTCAGCAAGAATGGCTGGGCATATCCGAAGGTAGAGTGTACTGTGTATAAAGTACAAAGAAATCCACAAAAGTGGCCTGCATTCGGTAAACCTCCTCTGTTGGCAAAATTAACTGGAAAGAAAAGTACCACGCAAACCATCATTTTTTCCCCTCCAAGTTTTTCAATGCTGACAAACAGTGGGCTAGGAAACAAATTCAACAAAATGGCCACGGTGATAAATTTGCTTATCAAAAAATCCATTTTCTTTTTAAGAAACATGTGACCACTTTTGACAACTGATATACCATAAAGGTTGTAATGAATAAATTTAAATCGGGTATATTGATGAATCCCAATGACAGTGTAATGAAACATCAGTCATAAATAGGTCGAGATAAAGCCAGCTACATAAAGGGCATCCCAAAAGTTCAGATTAGGAAAAGAAATATAGTGTTACATTAATTCAATACACATTACCTCCAAAATGAACAATACAATAGTGACATCTAGTCGAAGTCAATTGAACAAATCATAGTGAAGTAACTAAAAATATTCCTTATAAAAAAAATAAATAAAAAAAAAAAAAAATTGACCAAACAACTGTTCTTAAATTCTTATTCAAATCAGGGGAAAGAATATAATCCCCAAGTGCACTATCCATTTTCTTTCCATATGATTAAGTAACTGATGTTCTAAAGTCAGGCCCTGCTTACCAGTCTTGTGAATGACAATAAAGGAAAAAAGCAGCCATAGCTTGATTACTTGTGTATCTGTCTACAGCACTTCGTTCTCTCTTACAGCGGATATCACCTAAGTGTACCAGTAGGTGTTGTTTCTAGAAGTGTGAGGTCTGTAGTATACACGAGCATACTGAGAGCTAGATTATCCATTCACTGGAACAAGTTGGTAAAAATCTAATCTCATAAGTAGGAGATGTATTAACGGTAGTAAAAATCTTTGTATTACAAAGCTGCAGAAGGCACAATGACTGCATGGTGCATACCATCTGGGAGCAGTGTTGGATAATTTCGCACAAAGATGGTATGTGTACATTTTTTATATCCAGAAAACCTTTGGGTCAGATTTAAGCCCTTATAATATGAAAGCTGAACCTGATTACTTAGAAACTGTGAAAAAATATCATTAGTTAAGGTTATCCAAGGTTTATCTAAAACTAGACCATCAGAAATGATTTCCCTGTCACATGACAGACTGTGTCTGAGGGGACCTACATTTGAAGAGATGTTAGGGAAGAGGACCATGCGTTGACAGTTACTTTGACGGCAGTCAAATGGCGGCTTACATTAGCTCCACTGACAGTTGTCAAACTAGCTGTCAAACCTCACCTCTGTATCAGCCAATGTTTTGTACATGCAGGTGTGTGAGTTCTTTGTATTAAACCGAAGTCCATTTGCTTCAGGTGGTGCTAGCTCAGGTGGATGTAAAAGATCCAATGAAACCTATTGAAAAGTGAAGGGAAAAATGTTCTTCATGTTTCACTGTTGCAGTCCTCACATATGGGTTATCCGGCTCCCAGTAGCCCTCAGTCAGCCCTAATACCAGAGTCCTTGGTATATGACGTCGGCTGCCGCCGGTTGTAAAACTGATGTCAGTACGTCAAGTATAAAGGGAGGCAGCTGACGCCATTTCTTCAGTCTTTCTTGCCGCGGAGCCCGAAACAGATGCAATTCGCACTAGCGCCGGTCGGCCATTTAGCTTTGTTTTGCTTTCCGACTACCAAGTTGAAGACGCCTTCAGATAAGTACCCCGTTGGGATCCTCTTTTCCTGCTTTAACGAATGTCAGATAAAGTTAATAACCATCTTGCCTGTGGAAAGCAGATTCCGCACCGTGACTTCCATTCCTATTGTATAACTTGTTTGGGCCTTGAGCACGACATCCCTAACTGCGATCTCTGTGCTTCCTTTAACCTGCATACCATATGCTGTAGAGCTAAGATTTTGTATAAGCATTTCGGAGTCTTGTCTAAGTTCGTTGGTGTGGCGTCTTCTGGTCTCCCGATTTCGGACATACCTGGGAAGCGCAAAGACAAGGACCGCGACAGGCCTAGCGTTAAATCTACTGACTACGCACTAATGAAATTGGTTGTCAGCACAGAGGTAGTCAGTGAGGTGCTTTCGCAGCCCCTGTAGTCTGCAGATTTTCAGCCGCAAGCTTCTGCCAAGACCTTTACGGAGTCCTCCATGCCACAGGCTGCTATTCCATCTTTAGACCCTCCGCCTGTCGCCGTCTCAGATGGGTCTGGAGCCGCTTTGCAGGCACCAGCTTCTGACACCTCTTCTTTTCGACATGAGATCAGAAGCAGACCGACTACCTTAATTCAGACTTCTGCAGTTGCTAGGCCTCCCGAGTCCCTCCGGATTACTAGTAAACCTTCCAGCCGCAAACCTACTCACAAGCAGGCATCGGCCTCCCCTCCTGTACCTCAGTCCCAGTGGGTAAAGATGGCTGGTGATCTTTTTTCCCTGATTAGGGGTTCTCTCCCCTCCCCCCTTCAAAGAGGGCTAGGGAATTATCTCCTGATGTTTTGTCTGTCTCAGATTCTGAGATTTCCAGTATGTCTGCTGGTGAAGAAGGAAATTCTCAACTTTTTTTCTGGCTTTTGAGGATTCTGATGCTGAGGACTCTATCCCTTCTGCCTCCCCTCCAGAGGATTTTTCCTTTGGGGATACTTTGAATACTCTTAGGAAGCATTTTAAATGGGAATGTCAGGATTTTCCACAGTCTAAGAAAAGAATTATGGAATTTTTAGATTTGCCACAGCATAAGCCTCTGGCTGTACCTCCAGTTTTGAAAGTTTTGGATGATGTTTTCATGGAAAATTTTTTAACTCCTAATTCTGTTCCTCCTGCCCCCAGAAAACCAGATAGGTATTACAGGCTTCCCGAATCTCATCAATTCCTTTTTAAAAACCCTACTGCTGATCCAGAAATTATTTATCAAGGCCCCAAGGGTGTTAAGGCTACTATTGCTAAAAACCCTGTGCTTTCTGATAAGGAATCTAGGGCCTTGGACAGGTGGGGTAAAAAAGTCTGTACTTCTGCAACTTTAGCCATTAGATCCATAAATTGTCTTTTTCACATGCTTAAGTATCAACAGCATACTTTGGAGGCTATTAAGGCTAAACTTGGAGATATTCCTTCCATGACGGAGAACAAAGATTTACAAGACTTACTGAATTCTGCCACTTTAGTTAATAAACATTCACTTCATTGCGGTTTTGACACTTTGGAGGCTTCCTGCAGAGCAGCAGCCACTGGTACCGTAATTAGAAGGCATGCTTGGCTCAGGGAGCAGCCTCTTTCTGAACCAGTTAAATCTAAATTGCTGGATGTTCCTTTGCACAAGGACAGTCTTTCTGGTAATAAGGCTGAGGAGGTACTTACGAAGTTGGAGGATAAGGCAAAATATATGCAAGCTGTAAATGATTTCCTTCAGGTTCAGCCTCCTCGGTTTAGTAGGCATTATCCTTCCAAGAATTGGTCTTTCCCTGATACTGGCAAGCAGGGTCGCTCTAGGCCTAGGGGTTTCAGATCTTCCTCAAAGGCTAAACAATGGCATTCTTCTTCTGCTAAATCAGGGAGTTCTAAGCCAGCTTCTTAAAGCAAACATTCTCAATGACTGTGGCCTTCTTGTGCCTACTTCTGCGGACCCTGGGTTTCTTTTGGGGGGAAGTTTAGCCAGGTTCGCAGAGGTATGGTCTACCATCACAGATGACAAATGGGTGCTCAGTATAGTAAACCAAGGTTACAAGTTTTACTTTCACACCTTCCCAGTTTTCCAAGGATACCCAGACATACCCAGAACTCTCAGGGCAGAGGCAGAAACTCAAATTTCTTCTCTACTGACTATGGGGGCTATAGAGCCAGTTCCTGCAAAACAGGCAGGCCTAGGTTTTTATTCAAGGCTTTTTCTGGTACCCAAGAAAGGGGGCATATGGCACCCTATTCTGGATCTGTCTATTTTAAACACTTTTCTGGTGATTCCCAAATTCAAGATGCTCACCCTTCAACAGTTACTACCAATGCTGGGCAAAGATTCATGGCTGGTAACTTTGGATCTAAAGGAGGCTTATCTGCACGTCCCAATAAGGGAAAGTTGCAGGCAGTTCCTTCGCTTCAGGGCTGGGGAGCAACACTTTCAATTCTCTGCACTGCCCTTTGGCTTATCTACTGCTCCCAGAGGTTTTACCAAGTGCCTGGCTCCAGCCATTGCTTTTTGCGGGCAGAGAAACATTCATATTTATCCTTACCTGGATGACTGTCTCATTCAAGCAAACTCCCCAGAACAACTGAAAAAGGATTTGGATTTTGTGAAGAACACTCTCACCTCTTTGGGTTACACTCTCAGCGAAAAGAAGTCAAAGTTGGTTCCTACAAGGGAGATTGTTTTCCTGGGAGTGAGTCTGAATACAGCCACCCAGATGGTATTCCTCCCTCAACAGAAGCAAGAAGATCTTTCGGCTTACTTCATGAACTTGGCAAGCATGACCCAGCTCTCTGCAAGGCACTTCCTGCAAGCACTGGGGTTCATGGCTTCATGTATCCTGATGATCCCATATGCAAGGCTGCAGATGAGAAAACTTCAATGGTACCTCAAGAACCTTTGGTGTCAACACACGCAGGACTTAGACTTGATTCTTCCCCTGATTCCCTGTCTACAAATGGAGTTCTTGTGGTGGGCGACAGCCTGTTCTCAGAACAAGGGTCTGCCTTTCTGCCCACTGCCTGCCAGCCAGACTCTCACCACAGATGCCTCAGATGTTGCATGGGGGGGCTCATCTGGAGGGCAGGGGCATACAGGGGACTCGGAGCACCCAGCAGATTCATCTGCACATAAACTTAAAAGAATTGATGGCAGTGCAGCAGTCCGTGCTGGCTTTCAAGGACCTACTCTACTGATCAGGACAGACAATACCACAGTCATGTGGTACATCAACAAGCAAGGGGGGCTCACTCTTACCCCTTGTGCAGACAAAGCATGAGACTATGGTCCATAGCAGCATCCATGGGCTTACATCTAATTGCCCAGTATCTTCCAGGAAGGCTAAAGTACTTGGCGGATCATTTGAGCAGACATGTTCTGGATCCTCACGAGTGGCAACTGAACAGGGACATTTTCCATCGCATCACTCATCATTGGGGCACCCCACAAGTGGATCTTTTCTCCTCTCACACCAATCATCTCCTTCCAACCTTCTGCACCAGGGAGTTTCACAACAAAGCTTGGAGGGTGGATGCATTGTCCTTCTCATGGACACATCTTTCAGTTTATGCATTACTCCTCTGCCTCTTCTTCCCAGAGTGCTACTAAAGATCTACTGTCTTTCGGCTTTTCCCGGTTAGGGGTCACCACAGCGGAACTCCGATCCGCTAATGATTGGCAGTAGATTTTTACGTACTGGCTTGCCGGGCCTAACGCACAACCTTCAATGAAGGAACGCCCATTCATGCATGTCGACACAAGGAAGACGCTCTAACTGAGAATCGAATGTGCAACATCTAACTGTGAGGCGACAATGCTACCGCAGCACCACAGAGTGCTACTAAAGATAAGGGACGAAAAACCAAAGGCTATTCTGATAGCTCGAGATTGGCCCAGGCAGCATTGGTATCCCCTACTTCGCAGCCTTTCCCAGGCTCAGCCTTGGCATCTTTCCCTGGTACCAGATCTGTTGGTTCAGGGAGGGGGAAGGTTCCTTCATCCTCATCTTCAAATTCTGCATTTAACTGCCTGGCTAATACTGTAAATCTTTCCTAACAAGTGGTTGAAGTTCTTCATGAGGCCAGGAGGCCTAGCACCAGAAAATCCTATGCAGATAAATGGAAGAGATTTTGCTCTTGGATGCTGGCTAAAGGAGAAGACTCTTCTCATCCTTCTCTTTCCCTCATTCTTGACTACCTAGCAGGGCTGCTTAATGGTGGACTTTCCTCTTCTTCAATCAAAATTCACGCTTCAGCAATTTCGGCTCATTGTTCTTTTGAGCAACCCACTTTTTCTCACCCCTTGATGAAACTGTTCTTTTGGGGAGCTAGTAATCTTAAACCTCCCAGAAGAGCTCCTACTCCTGCTTGGGATCTTAATTTTGTCCTGGAAAAACTTACTCTGCCTCCCTTTGAACCAGCTGCCTCTGCAGATTTGAAGTTTCTATCCTGGAAGACTGCTTTCCTTTTAGCTATTACTTCAGCTAGAAGGGTATCTGAGCTGCAAGCCTTAATGGCAGTAGAACCTTTCATTATTTTTCATTGAGTTTCTCTGAAAACTAATCCCTCCTTCATGCCTAAGGTAGTTTCTAGTTTAACCCTTAACCAGTCTATTCACCTGCCTACATTTTTCAATAATCAACAAAATAAAGGGGAAAGGATTCTGCACTCTCTTGATGTGCATAGATAGGACTAAATCCTTTCGAAAATCTGAACAGTTATTGGTTAGTTTTGCTCCTGTGGATCAGGGTAAAGCTATTTCAAAACAAACCATCTCCAAATGGATTGCTCATTGTATTCACTTTTGTTACCTGCATCATGAGAAGGTTCCCCCTCAGGGTATTAGGACCCATTCTACTAGGGCAGCCTCTACCTCTGCAGCCTTTCTGAGAGGTGTGCCTATTAGGGACATTCTAGAAGCAGCTACTTGGTCTTCTGTCCATACTTTTACAAAGCATTACAATCTACCTTTATTTTCTAAATCCAGGGCTGGTTTTGCATCTGCAGTTTTGCAGAGCCTTCTTACCAACCCTTAATCTGTGATCCTTCCTCCCCCCTTTGTCTTCTTACTGTGCTTTTGGGAATTAACCCATATGTGAGGACTGCAACAGTGAAACACGAAGAACATAGTACAGTTGTGTGCACTTACCATAAATGTAGATGTTCGAGTGTATTCACTGTTGCAGTCCTGGTTTCCCACCCTCCATTCCCCTTTTTTTCCTAAGGCACAGACTATAGATTTTTATTTTTTTATATGACGTGTCCAGGGTGCTTCCATTCCTGGGTTAGCCTTCTTTTAGGGGCTCCTGACAGTTAAGGCAAGAAAAACTGAGGAAATGGCGTCAGTTGCCTCCCTTTATACCTGACGTACTGACATCAGTTTTGCAACCGGCGGCAGCCGACATCATATACCAAAGACTCTAGTATTCGGGCCGACTGAGGGATGCTGTGAGCCAGATAACCCATATGTGAGGACTGCAACAGTGAATACACTCGAACATCTACATTTATGGTAAGTGTACACAACTGTACTTTTCCCAATACCCCAGCCAAATTTTCCTAGTGGTATGTGTACCACCTCGGGTAGTGGGACTAACCCGGTCAACAAAGGATGTATAGATGGATTGATGGATGGATAGGTAGGTAGAAAACTAAATGAATAAATAAATAAATATACCACCCTCTAGTCCAGGCCTAATGAATTACCTAGCAGACCCTAGTAAACTGCATAGCCCTCTCAGAACCCTAACGCAAACCACAAAACATGCACCAGGTCTTTAACCCTAACCTCAAGCCTTGCTTTCTTTTGCTAACTTTGAAACTTCCTGTCATTCCCTAACCCTAAATTCCCTGATCACTCCCTAGCTCTAAACTTCCTTTCTACCTCATAAACCTAGATTTCCTGATTGCTCCCTAACCCTGAATTCCCATCCTGCTGTATACACCTAAATTTTCAGATTGTCCCATAACCCTAAACTCATTTGCTGTTTAACCCTAAACTCCCCTCTCACTCTCTAACCTTAATCCCCCTTCCTGATTACTGTCTAAACGTGATCTAAAGTCCTATTCCCTCCCCCATGCCTGCTGCACTTACCATACTAGAATATGTGTGGCCCATGCCAGCAGCAGAATGCTCAAGTTCCTGGATGTGTAATGCTATGGTTTATAACTAGTTGCAGTAGAGCCAGGACCTTACTTATGTGTACATGTGTGTGTCTGTCATTGTTGGGGGACCACAATCTATGTGTGTGTGTGTGTGTGTGTGTGTGTGTGTATCTGTCATTTTTGGGAGGGGGGCAGAATCTGTGTGTGTGTGTGTGTGTGGTCTTTAGGACTCGTGCTAATTCTGAGTAGTGCAGATCTCATACGAATGATGTATAATCGTGCTGATTTCCAGTTAATCAGATTTTGCTCTAGTGGATGACCGTGAATTGTTAAATACCAAGGCAGGGCAACTTGACCTAGTCATTGCAGTGACTATGAATGTTGGACAAGGTTTTCTTTGTATCCAATAAAGTGATAGTAAATATTTAGGGTTTACTCAATGATACATTTTAATAACAGGAAAATCAGTACTAAGCAGTGTTTGATAACATAGTTTCCTTTTTTGATAATTTATTGCTAAGTACCATAGGGATGTGGAGATATAGTTGCCAGTTATGCTGCAGTGATTCTTATCGTGTATGTAAGAAGCAGTTGCATTTATGTTCTTCCTTTAGATCTAATGTCAACAACTCGAGTCATGGCAAATTATCATTTGCAGTGATTTTATTTGGTAAGGTATTCCAGGGTGGCTGCAGCAGCTAGATTATTGAAAGATTTGTCACAAACAGAAAGAGAAAACAGGTCTTTGCATTTTAATCCTGTCAAGGCTTCTTAAAAGTTTCATGTGTTAGAGGAGGACAGTATTGTTCATTATAAAGCTTGCTGGATAGCAGAATGTAAAGAAATTTAGTTCTAGCACTAATAGGCAACTGTTTTGTTTTCTGAATTGTACTTGCAAAATGTTTACTCTTCCCCCAGGGCTGTGTGGACATGGGATCAGTATACGAAGACATAGTATTTTTTAATGGGGGGGGGGGGTCAATAAAAGTGTCTTCTAGTATTATTTAGTCTGTGGTAGTGGTTTCGCTGAGAGTAGTTTTGATACAGTAATACAAATCTTGCTTTCAGAGTTCCTGATTTTCTTTGACATGTATGCATCACTTGTCTGCAACTGTTACAAGAGCCATCCGCATCAGAGCATGATGCAAGAAGTCCTTTTGTTGATTGGACACCATCTGACCCACTTTGGTCCTTCTTTAACCACAGTGAGTTGTGTTTCATGCAGGACTGGTCTAATTACAAAATGTGCCTAACTGCTGTGATGCTGACCAGCCTCCTCCTTTCTCGCCTCAGGGAAACATTTCCAGCTGGAAATTGCACAGCTGCTGCTCAAGGTACCATCAGATAATTGATCGCTCATTGCTAAGATACTGTACCATCACTTGCTGTGGGACTTCGTTGTTGCACAAAATCAGGGAATCGGGAATGAGAATGTGTCAAGAAGATTTAACATTGTACTGTAGTGCAGTGGGGAAGCATAATATTGTGTGCGCTCTTTGAATGGTGTTATGTTAGCATATGAAAAACTGCAGATAAGGAAAATAAGACATGACAAATGTAGGCTACATTGCTGAACTTATGAATTTACAGGATCTTAGGATGTACTTGTTGGGTAATGTAACATTATTATGCAAATTCTAACATTTGTGTATGCACGGGTCTGTGCATAGAACTACCCCCCCCATCAATCAAAAGATTTGTAATATGTTTAAGTGAAGTTGAAAAAGTGTTGCAGACAAGCAGTGAAGTAATGATGTATGATAGCTATGCAAAAGCACTTGGGTTTTCTTTTAGGTGGTATAAATACACCGTATTTATGGGATGTGTAAAGAGGGTCTGTCTTTAAGGTTGGGATGAAAGTTAAGCCAGCAGTGGGTTTTTCTGCCTGTATTCACAGCTAAAATTATGGCAATGTCCCTGTATTGCCTGTATTTATCTTTATACATTTACAGTTCTCTGGTCTAGATGTTGACTTTTCTGTCTTGAAGACTTATACTGTTACTGGAATATTCTCTAGTGTTTGCATTTCCTGGTTTTCTGTTTCAGCAAGATTATAATTTATTATTTATATACTATATATGTTTTTAATAGTGATTACAGTGAAAAATACATGTAATGAATATTTATATATATATATATATATATATATATATATATATGTGTATATATATGTATATATATATGTGTGTGTGTGTGTATGTGTGTACACTCAAACATATAGAATGTGTGTATGTATGTGTGTGTGTATGTATATATATATATATATATATATATATATATATATATATGGATTCACTTTATATCCTCGAAATACTGAAATATCGAAATTCAGTAAATCGAGGCTATAAAGTGGAAACCTGAAAAGAACGAAAACTCAGAAGCACGAAATTCAAAATCTTGCATACCAGAGATTTTGAACTACCGTTTCTGGTGTACACAAACACACACCTTCCTCCCCACACACAAACACAAGCTCTGTCCTACATAAAAGAAGGGGGGGCAACCCCCCACACCCCCCTACGTAAACTCCGAGGTTACACAACATACAAAAACGCCACCACACAAGCTACATTCTCCTTGCACACACACATCTCAGTAACAAAACACACCACAGCCCCTACCCAACACCCTTAACACATAAACACTTACCTGAATCCATAACCACAGCGAAACACCAGAAGCGCTAATTCAAAATCTCCGGTATGCAAGATTTTGAAATTTGCGCCTCTAAGTTTTCGTTCTTTTCAAGTTTCCACTTTATGGGCTCGAAATACTGAAATTCGATATTTCAGTATTTCAGGCTTCTAAAGTGAATCCATATATATATATATAGAGAGAGAGAGAAAGAGAGAGAGAGAATTGTATTGAGGAGTCACAGTTAGATTTTTATTGTAACAATGCAATTTTTTGTATCAGAGTGTGTCTTTGCATTATTTAGTGTATTTTTCAATGCAATTCTATGAACATGCAATATTGCATAAAGGAAATGTTTTCTATGTCAACTGTAATCTTTTTGTGAGTGTTTGTAGTGTACATTTAGCATTTATTTATAAGGGATTGCAGTTAATAACCTATGGTAGTGGTGGGCTGGAAAGTGCGTGTGTATATATGCCTACTAACTTGTGTAAACTTGATTTACCTTTACCACACAATGCACTGTTACAAGTTGCAGGTTGTGAAGGTTACTGCCTGGTTGACAGTATATGAGCAGAAATGGATTTTAAACTGTGTTAAAAATCCTTAGCTCGACAGGATAGACTTTGGTTTCTCAACAACACTGAATAGAATATAGTGAGTTTTAGAGAATGAATGAATGTTTTTGAACAGTATGTATGATGATCATTTTTAAATACAGTGTTGGATCACTATATGCAAACAACTATCGTTAAAGATAATGGGCAACGTTTTGTAATATGTTACAGTTTAATCTTTAGAGCCATGTCCTGTATAGTTTGTAAAATGTTACATTTCTGGTTTACACTAATCTTATTTAGTTATTGTTATTTTTTTAAGTAAAGTTAATACTAAACCTACCTTACAACTGGTGACCTCTTGGTTTAGTGTTTTTTTTTTTTTTTTTTTGATTGAGAGAGTTTCATTTCATCAGACTTGTAGAGAAGCTGTGTTTATTCTCATTAGCATGATCATTGATGGCACCCTTTAGTTTACTGCCACGCTTCCTAGCACTTGCTTTTGTTAACAGTCAGCTTGCCCTAGGGTGGTAATTAACACTACAACTTTGGCAATCATCTGCCGCATCTATCAAAATGATGATTTAACTAAGTGTATAATGTCAGTTATGAAATGAGAATATTTCCTATGTCCTTGTTTAACATGAAAATTGAAAAATCATTACAGTTTAAAAAATATGGTCATTATCTTCAGATTTCTTACATATCCAAAGAATACAAATTTTTTTTCTTTTGCTACTGTGTTTTAGTAGTCAGATGTTTAGTAGGTCCTCACAAGTCAGTAAAATAATTTCAAAGCTTCATTGCTAATGAAGACAAGTCATGCGACTTAAATTGTAAACTATGTTTCCTTTTTTCTTTTCCCTATTCAGTCCATCCCAAAGGCTATTCCCAAATAAGGTATGTAACTGCACATGTGATTTCTTTGTGAATGGTGGCAGTGTTTCTTACATTCTCTACATGAAGTAGGCAGTTAATGTGCTTTTCACCAGGCAAATGGGAGCTAAGCTAGCTTTTCTGCCTTGGCCATGTCGTCACTCCTTAATGTGCTGTCCTCAGAATGGCAGAGATTATACTTTGCATGTTAATTACGTGCTCATCAGTTTGGAGGTGGCCATGAGAATATAGCATTCCTGCTTGTGGCAGTCCTTTGTTCTACAGATAGCTGGTAGCATGATATCACCTCCTCCATCACCACGTGCAAAATAATATGTTTCCGGATGATCCATTGTTCTTCATGCCTCACAGTCCATTTTTAAAGACATAGCCACCCAGCACCTGCCCATGGTCCCCAGACACCTGAGTACATATTCAGACTGTAATGTGCCTATTTGTATGAGTCTGTACATCATTAACAAGGATATTGCATTGTTCAATACATGCTATTAATTACTGCAGAAGAAGATTCAAAATCTCCCTTGAATTTCAGATTTTGCACATTGCTGCTTCAGGTATGCCAGTTCAGTCCTATAATAAATCCCAGCCACAGTTTTAAGTTTACCATTATTTTAAAAATACTTGCTGGCATTAAGTCAGAATCCTACCAGAAGTTCAGCATGCTGTGCACCACAAACTGTTAAATTCAGATGAGTTGAAGCAGTCAGTCATTATCTTGTGACACTTATCTGATGCGTAACACTTAAGCTGTCATTCGTGGAAATGCCTTAAGTGCCGATATTTACAGAGGCCATTAGTACTAAAGCAGAAATGCAGTCTACTGGTTTCTGATCATAGCCATACATACATGGGTCCATAGGTGTTTACTAGGCTAACAACCACAAGGACCTTCTTAAGCCTAGCCATGTGTCCCAAATCTCTGACAAGTTCTGATTCCCTTGATCAATGTATGCAGGGTGAAACATTTACAAGTAGGGACCTGGGAGATGAACCATTTACAGGCTGCCTGTGTCCATTAGAGACATAGATGCCAAACCAAGGATGAATTTCCTGTTCCCCATCCAATTGTCCAAGTTGCACTTGAATTGGGTTAGGGAGGAACTCTGCTTCACATGGATAGGGAGCCTGTTCCAGAGATGGGGTAATCTCTGAGATGCATACTTGTCTCTCCAGCAGGACCCATTTATATCACAGGCAAGGTTTAAGTCTTTAGAATGGGTAATTCTGGTGCTGTTTGTTTTGTGGATATGCAGGAAGTCCACCAGAGTGGGGTCTGACAATGCCCTGTATGCCAAGCATACATCACCCTCAACAGCCTGTAGGAAGTAGAATACAGGGATAGGGCCTTGAGGCAGTCTGTACAGGACATGTTACTTACTTATGCTTTGTATTCTTTTAGTGAGGAACCACTGTGGACATTCCAATTGTTAGATGTGCCTGGTTAGGTACATGTCACAGAGGGCATTGTACTCAACGATAGGTCTGATGATTGTCGAATACAGTGGAACAGTGACTTCCTTGGACCTAGATGCCATATCTTTGTTTAATACGTTGCACTACATAGAATGTTTTTTTCACTACTGTGGACACATGATGGCCAAAGGCTAGGTTACAGTCTGTGTGTTCCCAATGATGATGTTCGCAGTCATCCATTCTGCCATCCGCATAGCCTTTGTTGTCATCATGGTTAAAGACCCCTCTGTGCTGACCAGAGTGAGAACAGTGTGCAAGCGTCACCTGTTGTGATCTGCTTATTAACAGTTCCCCTTTACAGAGCTTTGTCACTTGTACTCTACTCCATGCAAAGCTATTTTTGCCTCTTTGAATGATGGCGTTGCCTGCCTTCTGCAGTCCCCAGCAGTCATCTTCAGTACCGCTTTGAAGGTAATGCAGTTTATGATATAAATATGGACAATGATGGCAAGATGTGGCCAAAGACCAGGTAGTTTGGCTAATGTTTCTTTATACTTCTGGGCCTCTTTGAGTAATTCATAGTGTTTGTTTCTCTAGTATTCACTGATATGTGCTGGTAGTGTCAACAACTTTCAGACCTTTCATTCTTTTATAACTCTGATTGAAAACAATATTCAGTCATGTTTGCTTAGCCAGTGATCAAAGAAATAAACTGTGGAAAATCTTAACTTTCTTACCTGCCTTCTAAGTAAGCTGCTTCCTGCTTTCTCTTGTGTGCTAATACACATTTTTCCAGCTTTTATCTGAGAACCGTGCTGTGCCCTCATCGATTCTGCAGTATGAATAGAGTGTGTGTATGTGTGTGTGTGTGTGTGTGTGTGTGTGTGTGTGTGTGTGTGTGTGCGTGCGCTCGTGTTTGTGTGTGTGTGGTGACATGCACTGTATGTACTCCTGCAGGGAAATGTTGCACTTCTGACTTTGTACCGGGAGCAGTGACATAGTGAGATCCTTTCCGTTGAAGGGTAGTTTTTCCATTTTTCCTTTAGTTTGAAATTCAGTTGTATGTACCCCATTTTAGAAATGCATAACTTGGTTGGCAGCCAAATTATACTATTTTTTTAAGAAAGTTAGTTATCAAAGTAAATGTCTTTAATCACGCTGATTCTTTATAACTTATGCCAAGAGAGTATTTCATCCGAGATCATTGACTTAAAAATGGGTCATGTTTCAGAATATTGAGAGAGACAGAGCACTGTCTGTTCAGCCTCTGCAGCATAAGTCAAAATGTATTATAGGAAGAAGTTGGGGCATAGTTTCTCCCCACCTGTAGGAACAGATCTCATCCTGCATTCTGTGAAGGGAAGACGCACAAAAACCTACTTATCAGTTTTTTTTTTTTATGGTGGAGGTTAGAGCTGTTAGTGGCAGGCTATCTGGCAAATCCTGCAGCCTGTCCTACCTCCACCCTCTCGGCAGCCTGTGAGCTCCACTGTGGCAGACTAGGGAGGCGCATGTATGTTTCTGTTCATGAGTAACCTCCTGATCAAGTGGCACACTGCAGGCATGCTAGGCTCTTCATGCTGTGGCTATACACCTGCATTCCTGCAGGTCTTACTATTGCAAAGATCCAAGTTGCCTCCCGCCCACCGGGATGGGCAAGTCATCATCAGCTGATGACTGCTAGCTTCTTCTACTAGGTCTGTTTGGCTCTTGTGTCTGTCCAGTGCCTATGCTGCTAGTTAAATACAAGTCATCTGGGGTGCTGTCACAGGGCTTTATCCCTCGGCACTGCTGATGCTGAGTCAAAACCTATTTATCAGTTTTGGTCTGTATTCAATGATCAGTGCCCAGTTTACTCACATACCGGAGCCTGAAGTAGCTCAACAACACACTGGTTGTAGTGTCTCAGCTGTGTTATGCTTTATGACAAAACGTGAAACAGATGCATTGCCAGGTATGACTAAATGGAAAAATTATCT
Source organism: Protopterus annectens (assembly GCF_019279795.1). Lineage (NCBI taxonomy): Eukaryota > Metazoa > Chordata > Ceratodontiformes > Protopteridae > Protopterus > Protopterus annectens. Next base: position 421,620,425 of record NC_056726.1, on the reverse strand, counting down.
GTCAAGATTCAGAAACTTGACAGTAAAACTCATATGGCATACAATGATTTATTTTTCTTTTAAATATGAACAAATATTATTGCTATTCTAAAGTTAGAGTGTTTGGGTCTCTGAAGAGCAACGCTAAAACAGAAACCTTAACTATTATATCAATCCCAACAGTTTGTGAAACTCTGAAACTCCCTTTATATGAGTTTCTCTTTTCTGCTACTAGAAGAGTTGTTTTGTGAAGCTTCATGGAAAGTACTGTGACAGACTTTTTCCTTGCCTAGAAATATAAGCTCTACTTAAAGACAATAATTACTAACTACTTAACAACTCCAGAAATAAAGGCTGTCCTTTAAAGTGGAAGGAACCTGTGCTGTATTGACTGGAAAATGTCAATACTTAGGGAGCTGTTAAATTCTTTAATTAGATTAGGATTTATTGCTCATGGCAGGAAAAGGGTTACTGGGTTACCTGAAGGAAATGTGGATTGTTGGAATGGGAAAGCACACATGGTTCCTGGGTGCTGTAGATAATAACATTCCATTCCCTAGTTCACACATGTATAAATTAATCCTGGTAGTCATTATAGGTTGGTCCACTTTTTTATGTCATAAGACAGTCTGTCATTTTTTTCAGAATGATGTGACATTCATTACTGGGAACTCTTGCACACCCAGTTTGGACATGTTATTGAGTTTGCATGGCATGGCGGGTTAATGCGGTGTGCTGCAGGTGTGATGGGCTAGGGTTTGAAACATGGCAAATGTGTTTATTTTGTATGAGGTTGGCGTAATGGTTAAGGTGTTTGCCTTGTAGATAGGAGGTACAGGGTTTGATTCTCACATGGTGCAATTGGGTAGGGGTACAATGGCACACAAAAGCAGTTAGCCTAGTACTAATTTATGAACCTTTATTCAGGATGTCTTTCCAGCAAAGCTAGGGAACTTGTACTTTGCCTCCACCATAGAACAATGTTACACTTGGAGTAATGTCAACACTTGCATATTATTTTTATGTTTTTTTCTCATGATGTTCTTGCATACGGTTATAACCTGTTTTTCATTTGCTCTCAGGCTAACAGTTATTCCTGTCCCTTATTTTCTTGTCTCTCAATCTGAAGCTGCTTTCAGATCTGATTTTATTTGGCTGTCTGAATATGCAGTAAACCATTACAATACTGGGTTGCTGGGCGATGCTGAATTCCAGCAGGGTCACAGTCGCTGACTCAACCAAACATTTTGAAGTGTGATAAGAAAGCCGTTTCCCTAAATGTTAATGAACTGCATTTAATGCTACATCCACATTTTTTAATGGCTTAAACAATCAGCACCAGTCCTTCTCTTCTTAAAAGATATCCATCCAAACCTCAAGCAATGTGCAAAACTTGGAGGATGTGCTTTCAAATGCTACTATCTGCCTTTCATCATTTGAGAAGAAGAAAACAAACAGGAGTCCTTTGCAGGACTTCTTACACTGCATGTTTACCTTAAGTAATGTATTGCTAGTCATACTGATAGCCTCTTGAATGTGATAAGGGTAATGCACGTTAAACAGATCACTGTAACATCCATCTGTCTACATTTGGGGATGGGGACAACAGAAGCAAACAACCATACAATGCAGCTGTGAATGGACTTTACTTAAGGTAGCATAATGCTCGCAGGAGACTTTGTGACTGTTTTCTAAATGCCACTGACAGCAGTGCTTTTAGGGCTGTTAGGACATCTAAATTACTTCACAGACTTGTATTGAATGAGAACTTAACATACACACATGTTCTGCTTTTCATACTCAAAAGTGTATGTATTTTTTCTTAGACATACCTTTAGTACAGCAGATAGAATATTAGTGGATCCGTACCTTTCAAACGTTTGGTTGACACCTTCTCAGATCATTGCTGTTTACAGTACATGCTTGTAGGTCCCCTATCTCCCCTCCCCCTGAGGTCTGGAAGGTTTGCAGAGCTATTATGAATTTCCCCCATTTCAAAGACAAATTAAAAGAGCTTGCAGATCTGTTTATAGCCACCTGTAGAAATGTATAGGAATCAACAAATATACCCTGAGGTATACATAACTGCTTCCTTAGAGCCCGTATACAACTGTTGTGGCTTAAAAAAATCACATGTCTAAGAATGCTACAGATGTTACTTACTTCATCCAAAAATCCAAAGACCTGATATATAAATCCCCTATATGTAAGAGATCTGAATGCCAGACTTCAGGATGTACTAGGTGTGTCAACTGGGGAGAGATGGGCGAAGGCTGCCAGCTACATAATTCTATCAACTGTTTAAATAAATGTAAAATACAGGCTTGTGTTTTTAAATGCAAGAAAACACTGTAAAATGTGAACTTCAAGATTGTTGCAACATTGCCATCTGCTGTAAGGAAAACCAAGCCAAGTATTTCAAATGTGTCTTTTTAAGTTGAAAGATCTTATGAATCTCTCTAATGTTTTACAATTCAGCTCCAGTGCAGCTGGATGAAGGTTTTATGCCCATTGTTTTAAGGCTTAAGTTTATGACCAGAATTTAGATGCGGAAGGTGCTTTATTGCTCTAGTTTCTGTTAAAATATACATGTGAAATGTCTTCTATTGTTATAAGTTTCTGTGCAGGTGTTAGATTGCTAAGTAATGCAGTTTGTTTGCCTGGGAAAACCTAAGCGTCAAAAATGATGTAATTTGGGGAGGGACCCAGAAAACATGTTTGTTAGTAATGTTTAAAATACTATTTCTCACAAGAGACTGTAAGCATTTTGATCTTGGATATCTAACTTAACAGCATTCTGCCTTATGCTCACGTGTAAGTTTCTAGCACTGCGATTTCTTGTAGGAATAATTAAAGCTAGTAAAGATTAATTAGTTTTTTTTTTTAATCAGACCTGTCCTACTGTTTTATTCTAAGTTTCTGTGTGATCTCTGAACTCTTAGATATCTCTGTGGTGTAGTAGTTTTGTCTTGTGTTTTAATTATTTATTATTAAACATTTTTAAAACCTTCTACCTGTGGCTGCTTTGTTTAGAGATAAGCTCTAGAGTGCATTGCATATTTTTAGAGGTTATTGTAATAGGCCACTCTAAAGTAAGCCTTGACTGTTAGTCAAACTACCATTGAATATTAATATTGCACAGTAATAATTGGACACCGTTTTAAGGGCCTTTTGAGTAGCTGATATTTATTAGCTGGTGGTGGCAGTAATTGCTACCGTATAGCCTGGGTAGAGGGGCACAGCTGGAGAACCTGTGCCAGCCTTTGTCCCAGGAGGGTCTGTGTGGTTGTATAACCTCTTCTCAAAGTGTGTGTGTGGTGTGTCAGCTACCTGGGCAGGGACACAAAGCACTGGTTGGACAGAGAGGGTACTGGAGGTTAGCTTGCCAGCTAGGCTGAGATCTGGACCCTATAGCTGTGCCAGTGGGGAGTCTTATTGGGACCTAGAGAGCAAGGGAGCAACCAGCCCCAGACTGTGATCTCTGTTTGCACTTAAGGGAAATTTTACTTTACTGTGTGTATTAGTTATCCTTTTCTCTTCTATGAGACAACCTCCCTGGTATTAGTGGTGAGGATTGAGGCTCCTTGATTGCTGGGCCAGGGCATGGTCATCACACTAGGTAAGAAATCTCAGGTTATCTTTGAAAAATCTCCATGCACACTTCTGTTCTGTTTTCCATATCTCATAACCACTTAGCTAAAAGACTTGGAAGGCAACAACAGGCCCTGTGTAGAAATTCAAACCTCATTAACTCACAGTCACAACAGAAAACTAAAGGAATTCAGCAAATCTGTAATTTCATTAGGCAATTCTACAATATATTCAAAAAAACTATAACTTTCTTAAGCCACTCTCCCTAGAGTGTGAAGCTTTGATTGTTATGTAGGTGACCTGAGTTCCACTACCTGCTCAGGAGTTGTCAGGGCAGGAATGTGAAAAGCCACTGTCATATCTTTCCCATGGGAATGCGAGCAGCTCTGGCTTGTATAGCAGAAACACTTGGTGTGTACCCATGGAGCATAATCTGACCACACCCCGCCTACATGCAGAGGAATGCCACCTGTAGCTGGCAGTATGATGTGGAAACTCAGCAAGTCCCACAAGGAAGGGGGATAATCTAGTGGGAGGGCAGTACACTCCCCACCAAATCAGGAGGTTGGCCCGCTCCCCACCACTCCTCTTCACAATGGGAGTGTGAATCAGCTAATAAGGCATCCCCTCTCGACAGAAAGAATGGACCAGCTGGGTAATGGCAGTGGAGCCACTAGGCAGGTCTGGTTGGGAATGTTTAAAAAAATCTTTCTGTAAAATTGTGGAATGATTGCCTTCCATTAGAACAAATGCACTTACTCTTCAGATACATCACCACTTCAGAAATCTGTGAAGCTCTAAAGTAATTCAAACCTAGTAACTCCCCCTCTCTTCTAGAATTATTTTATAGATACTATTCTTTTTGATTCCTAAACAAAATATTGTTGCACTTTCTTAGAGGCAGAGATACTTTTCCCTATATTTAAAATCCAGGTAGGGACCCCCTTCTGTCATCATGAAGTAGACCGTTTCCCATATGAGTGTAGATTACAAAATCTGCATCCGACTTCAGCGTCTCATGTCTTACCCCTAGTGAGTAATCACTAAGAAACTCTAGACTCTGCACATAATGTCTTGTTAAATATAACAGATATCAACAGACAAGATGCGAGTTGTAGCCTTGTATACAGATTTGTGTTATCTTATTAATTAATAATAATAATAATAATAATAATTAATTAATTAATAGATTATTATTTGGTAAACAGTATTGACCATATTTATTTGATGTCTTACATTTCTGGAAAATTTATTTTATTTTCAATCCTCAAAAAAATATTTTGTCAGAGTTGTCACTAATGAAAAAGCAGGATGATTTATTCCAGACACTGTCCATCTCCATTGAGGCACTCACTAAAGATTTCACTGTCCCTTTTGCCTTTTGCACTGGAGATAGAACCACTGGCCTATCACATTAGACTCATCTCCTAGCTTACTACAATTTTTTTCACATTTCATGCCAGGTATTGATGTAGCCCTGTATATAGATAACATGCTAGTTAACATGAATGAGCCTACCACAGTTTTTTGGGTGGGTAGGGGATCTTGTCAAGTTTTCAGTCACTTTTGGGGTACACTATCTGGTTGTCTCAAAATGAGACATAAATTCAAAACCTCCAGGCAGACTGCCCTTTCTGTTAGAGCTACTCTGTCTGCCAACTTAGAAATCACCCACATACTTTGATTAATACTTCTAAAGTAAACACCAGCAACCTACCACTCATATTAAGCAAATATCAAGCAAATATCTTAAAAAACTGGAAGGACTTTATTCTTCCTGTGAAGCATTCATTCACTTACATTTTCCTGGTTAATCTGAGTTAGGGTCATGGGGGGAGTCAGTGGAAACAAGGCAGATTACTATTTCTTGAAACAAAACCACACTGTCATTGGAGGCAAGCATGCACATAGCTGACTCCCACATAGTTTGCACAGCTGTAGGCAGTTCTGGAGGATTACCAGTTCACCTATAGCAGGCCACCTGGTGAACAATTACACAGGCACACAGGGAGAGAGGACTGCACATCAGAAGATGGTTTTATACATTAAACTTCTACACGTCCTGTAAAAACAAGTCTTGCTGTGCTATTATCTTACTGCATGCTCCCTCTCACAACTCCTTAAATGCCCTTTATTTTGGCCAGCACCTGTCACTTATTTTGTATCTGTCAAGCTCTTTGCACCCTCCTGCAGTTCATTTAGTTCTCCCTTCATTGCATCTCTTCATGTTGTTGCACCCCACCCCCCTATAACATTCTCGTTTCTGCTTGCAGCGCCTGCTGTAGCTTCTCTTTCTTTTCATATCACATTTCGTTTGCTGCAGTACCTTTCACATTCACTTTCTTGCCATCCTTCCCGTCTTCTTTTGAGTTTCCGTCTGTTCCTATTTCCCTTTCTTTAGACTCCAGCTTACTGATTTGTCGTGTAGCTGCCTGTAAAGTACCCTTCATGATTTTATTACTGTGATTCATCAGGTGTATTTACTGATGTGATTCTCGACTGTATAGCATTTACTATACTTAACGAATTGTACACGCTGCCTACAATTATGTACTTGCAGTAGTAACCCTCTCCCCTCACCAGTGAAAATAGTTTTAAAGGCTGTTTGTTTCTCCTAGTAGAGCAGTTTTTATCAGTTATGTAAATGATTATACCGTGCCCTGAGGGTGTGGGAAAGGACAGTTAAAAGCCATTCAGATAGCCTCACAAGTACAATGCACACCATTTATTAAGTGTGGGATTAGTTTTTAATTGGGTTATCTAGTGATTATCTGACTGAGTTAATGATTAAATGAGTTTTAATTGGACACTTTTTTTTTTTTTTTAATGTTTTATGATGCCGGTCTGTCTTCCCCATAGTAAATAGATTTCAGTGAGAAATTACACATTATTAATTTAAAGATAGTTAGATGATTAAGGCCATATTCAGATTTTGTAGCTATTTGTGTACTTTATTTTGTGAAGTATGTAGACAGAAAAAAAATAATGGGTCACTCTGAAAAGAAGAATGTGCTTGATCATGTTCTCTCTCTGTCTCTCTTTTTTGTCTGTACAGCACCCCCCCACCAAGAATGCCTCACAGCCAAAAGATGGTTCATTTCCCACATGGGGTGAGAAATGGCTGAAGAAGTTATTATGCAGGCAACCATAAAGGGAGTTCTGTCTCTTACCTCACTGTCTTCAAATCCACTGTCTTTATTGTGCCAACCCTGCCCCTGTCCCCTTGACATAACACTTTGCCTTTACTTCCCTCAGTCAGATTGAAGCTGCTAACATACCTCTCAACTGTACAGATTTTTGCCTCATATTTTTGGTCTGTTCCTCATAAAATTTTGTTTTACTGGCAAATCATTGAGGATTGAAGTCAGAAAATAATGATAGACATTTGAGTTTCAGACTTCATACCCTTCAGAAAAATTTATGTTGATTTAATACCTGTTATTCTATCAACTTTCTAAGTTTATAAGAGCAGTATTTAAAATCTGTCCCTATTTTTGGTACATTGTCCCCCCGATTATGTATGGCTTGTCCAGATTTCTTGCTCTAAGAGGTTAAGAGATATGTCTGCTAATGTTTAAGGGCAGACCCTAACTGTCCCTAGGCCAGGGAATTTGTCAGACAGTCCACCGTGACAGATTTGTGCTAAAAAGACAGTTGGTGAGGGAAGGGATTTTTCTCTTTTATTCTTCTCACTGCCCCTTGTTAGTCTGGCATGCTCTCCAACAAAACAGGTGTGTGCGTGTGTGTGTGTGTGCGTGTGTGTGTGTGCGTGTGTGTGTGTGCGTGTGTGTGTGTGCGTGTGTGTGTGTGCGTGTGTGTGTGTGTGTGTGTGTGTGTGTGTGTGTGTGTGTGTGTGTGTGTGTGTGTGTGTGTGTGTGAGTGTGTGAGATCAAACAAATGTATATGCTAACAGAAGTCTATAAAATATTTTAAGCCCACTTAAAATAAGCCCCTACTTACACACACAAAAAATGAATGCATAAAAAGCAATCCTTCCATTTAATGAGCACAGTAATGCATGTTTATTTGTGATGAACAGATATTATTTTGTACACCACTTTTAATACATTTGTTGCTTGGCTCATATGTCACAACACCCTTGATATGCTGTAATATCTGTTTAGTACATACAGTAATAGCATGCAGTACATACATGTCTGTGCACGTGTGTGTGTGTGTGTATGTACAAATGTGTATGTGTATATATAGATATATATGTAAGAGAGAGAGAGAGACATATATAAAAGAGCACACACGTCTGTATGTGTGTGTGTAATATATATGCATTTATATAATTTATTATGCAAAGCTATATAGAAGTGGAAAGAGAGGAGAGTTTCTGGCACTGATATTTCAAATTCAGGTTTGGTGGAAAATAAATGCTCTGAAATAACTTTTTTGCACCTTTACCTCATAGTCACAAAAATTTGAATACATTTCCAGACTGATAGCATAATGAATTAATGCTGTGTGCTGTTGAGCATCATCCTGTAGTCTGTAGTTTGATTCCCTCATCCTCCATTTACCTACTGTGTGACTCCAAGCAAGTCACTTAGTCTTCCTTTGCAGTTTGACTATACCTTTCTAACTTAAGTGCTGCAATGACATTTTCAAGCCCATCTTAATAAAGTTATGTGCAGCTTCTTAATAAGAAGCTTTGTAACCTGTTTGTTAAGGATGTTTGTTTGTTTGTCTTTTGGCTTTTTCCAGGTAAGGGGTCGCCACAGCGGAACTCTGGTCCGCTAATGATTGGCAATAGATTTTTACGAAACACCAAGGTGCCAGCTCGACGCCCAACCTTCAATGAAGGCATGCCCATTTACGCACACATGTCTTTTGAATGCTACCCAACTGCAGGGAGGACATGCAGACTCCACACAGAAGGCACTCCCAAGCCAAGCCGAGAATCGAATGGGAGAACCTCTTGCTGTGAGGTAACAACGCTACCACCGTACCACCGCAGATATGCCCACATAATTCTATTATATCCATCACTGATGTCACTTGAAGCATCAAGTGCATCCATAGACTTTAAACCATGGGAAACCACTCATGCAGTGTCAATCCAGTAAAGTCTAGGGACTCACTCGCACACAACCCGAAGGTTAACATCACAGAGGGTTAAGTTCAGTTAACTTTAAGCTGATACTACAAAGGGGAAAATAACATTTCATGAAGGCTGTAATTTTAAATTTGGTGCCAGAAACATAGATCAATAGAAAGAAAATTGATGACGGCTTTGGGGGTACAGCATGCCGTGGTACATCAGGTAACTTAGAAGTTGAGACAGAACACTTTAACCAGATAAATGCTCTCTGGCTGAGTCAAGATCCATGCAGATCAGTGATGTACCCCATTACAAGTACAATTAAAATTCAATAAATCTAAAGGAAAGATGCTTGGCATTTTTTGTTGAACTATATGATAAGTGTATACAAGTTGCAGAAATACTGCTTTGCCAGAAACATGCTTCTAATGTGGCTGTGAACACATCTGGTGGAGTAGAATTCCAGATCCACTAACAGAGTCAATTTTTTGTTATTTTTAAGTGAGAGTGCAAACCATGCATGGCCAGTTAATTAAATTGGGCTTTAGTGGCTCATATTACTACTTTCTGTGTACTAATGCTTTGCATTGGTTCTCCCTTGTCAAGGCTGTATACATCTTTTCATTCATAAGTAAAACTAAATTCATATGTTGAGCTGACTTTAGCTCCTTACCTAACAAGTGCTCAGTACTGGCTGTAAACAATACAAAAAAATTAACATTCTCTGCAGCTACATACCTCCAGGAAATAACTCCCCCATAATTGAGGAAACTTTTCAGTGGACTAGAGAGAACCTTCCACAAGAATCTATCCTACTAGGTGATCTAAAAACTGACTGGTTAGCGTGTAACTCTTAAGAACCCCACCGACCACATTCATCTGTTCGGATTTGCTCAACTTATCATTGAACCCACTAGAGTAGATAAAAAATCCCCCAGACAGTCTATTCTTGACTGGACACTAGTGAATTACCCCAAACAAAACTAGAAAGCAGGTTGTCTACTAGATGGCCTTAGTGACCATCACCGTACCTATCTCTCAAGGAAACGTATCAACATGCCCAAACCTATCGTATGTAGACAAATCAGAGATGACCGCAAACTAAACCCGCAGGAGCTAAACACTATACTAAAACAATGTAACTGGGAACCACTACAAACTCTAGGATTGGACCAGGCAGTTGATTACTTTAACAGTACATTTACCAATGTTCTCAGTACAGTCGCTCCCATCAGAAACATTAGGGCTAAAGTAAAGCATTTACCATGGCTAACTAGGGACACTAGAGACAAAGCCTGGAAACAATGGAAAAAGGACAACTCTATCCAAACTAAGCAAATCTTCCAACAACTTAGGAATCAGGCCAAAAAGCAAACAAATCTCGATAAGCAGAATTACTTCCTAGGTATCCAAAATAAACACTCAAAAGACCCCCAAAAATTTTGGCAAGCCATCAACTCCCTTTTAAAACCTGGCAAAACTACTCCCACTCCCACATCCTCTAATAATAGTAGTGATATTGCTTCCCAATTCAGTTAAGACTTTATAGACTCAATTAGTCACTATCAGGACAATTATCCATAAATAACCCATTATCCACCAAATAACAATCCCTCTTTTACTGTCTCACCAGTTCCCACCATCATAATTAAAAAAAACTCCTCCTAAAACTTAAACATACCATCTTCACAGCCGATAATATAACTGCCAACTTCCTAAAAAGCAGAATCCTTATATTATCCTGTTTCAATTCTGATTAACCGATCTATTCAGGAAGCATATGTCCCTCAACTCTGGAAAGTTTCTTATATCATTCCCCTCCACAAAGGTGGCAATTCCTATGACTTCTCGAATTATCATCCCATAGCTATTCTGTCTCCCTTATCTAAACTTCTTGAACAGTGTATTCACTCCCAAGTTATGCAATTCCTGAGCAGACGCAACCTCCTCTCTCCCACACATCAAGGCTTTCGCCCACAGCACAGCACAACCACTGCTGACCTCTCCTTTACTAATCTGGTTAACCAACTCAGAAATGAGAACAATTATGTATCTGCTATCTTTAGACCTATCCAAAGCTTTCAACATGGTCTCACACCCAATACTATTAGATTCTCTAGCCTCCTTATCCTTTGCACCTACTACTATCTCCTGGTTCAAAAACTACCTGTCAGATGGACAGCAATCTATCCAATGGCAAGGTATGCTATCTTCCCTACTTCTAACTACCAGAGGTGTCCCACAGGGCTCAATATTGGGCCCACTTCTTTTCTTTTCTTTTTTTACAAATAACCTACACATTTCTATCCAACAGGCCTCAATATACACTACGCAGATGACTCTACGCTTATCTGCTCAGCCTCATCTCTTACCACCTTACAAAAGCTCACCCAAGAATCCTTCAACTTTGTTGAAAGTTGGATTACCAACATCTAACTTATGCTAAACCCCAGAAAGACTAAACTGCTACTGTTTACCCCTAATAAATGTAAACCCTTCCCCCTCTCCTTCCCCATAAATTCTAAAAATGGCACTATCATCTCCCCAACTTCCCATACTAAACTCCTCGGTGTAGAAATAGACACATCTTTTCTTTGATGTACATATTGCTCAAACCATCAAAAAGGTACACAAAAAATGGGAACGCTTATTAGACCAAAAATGGGAACTCTCCATAGACACAAAAAAATTCCTGACAGATAAGGCACGTATTACCCTTACCCAAACTCACCTACTGTCCACTCTTATGTATGCAGCACCAGTCCTGACCCATACTTGAAAAACTGATCTTGACAAACTTGAGTCATGCTGCAGTAAAATTGCCAGGTTTGCTAACAACTCCACTTTTAGAACACATCTTTGTCAGGTACTAAGAGACTTGCAATGGTTAGAACTTCCACAATTACTTAACGACCATCAACTAGTTATTGCTTTTAACATCCTAAGATACCCTGACAAAATTCCTGTATTAAATCGACTACTCTGTTACTACTCTACCAGTCACCCTCTTCACTCTAAGTGTCAATATGCTGAATAATCCACAAACTGGTAGGAAGGAGAACAAAAGAACTGATGTTATGTAGTCCAATCTCGCCTACATTTTTACCCGTAGGTTCGGAGCCGAATGTCGGCTCCGACTCGGCCATACTTTCTAGCTCAAAGTCTTTCTGTTGACTGGGCTAAGATGGTATCCCATGCTGCACTGCTCTCTATCCCCAGATCTCGTTTGCCGCTCATGTAGCTCGGACGTGGTCTCGCTCTTGGCTGTGGCTAAGTACCCTTTTCTTCTTATATCAGAGAAGTTTTTTGCAAAAAAAAGCTATTTTAATAGCTATTGTGTGTTCGTGTCTGTATTGTGAAAAATTTGTGTTTTTTTCTTGATTGCGTATTCTGTGGTATCCCACTAGCTGTTTCCAATGGGCTAGGCCCATTTCAGTTAGAGGACCTAGTCTGTCCCCTTGCTTTCCTTGTGTGCTAAAGTTTTCCCGTGGGCTAAAACCATTTTAATTAGAGGAATTAGTCCTCCCTCCTTGTATTTGTGCCTGAGGATCGTTTAAATTAGAGATCTTTGTGGTGTTCTGTCTGTTGTTTGGCTTGTTCCTGCGCATTGTGACTGTTTGACCGCTGGTCTTTTTTTCAGTTAGTTACTTGTTGTTGGTTAACTATGTCCAAAGATACTAAGGAGCATAAGCCCTCGGGCTTCAAGAAGTGCTCCAAGTGCAGTTATAAAATGTCCATTACTGATGGACACTCTGTGTGTACTGTCTGGGAGCGATTCATCTCCAGGAATCGTGTAGTTTCTGTCATGCCTTTAGTCCATGTGTTCTTCAGGAAAGGAAGAACAAATTGATTTTGAAGGGACTTCTGAAACCCTCCTTCGAGGAGGGTCTGGAGAGTGCTTCCAGCTCTAAGGCAAAATCTTCAAAAACAAAAAAGCGATCTGCGGCTCCATCAGTCTCCTCAGAGCCACCGGAGAAAATAGCAAAGTCTTCATCGACATCCTCGGCTTCATTGTCCTCGGGGCCGCAGGAAGTGTCAGTGGTCATGGAACCTGCTTCGGCTACAATTTTCTTGCAGCCTGTTCAGAGCCAGTCGCCTAGCATTAGGCCAGTATCCCCTCCTTGCAGATCCCCTTCAGAGAGGAGGTCTCGATCTCCCTCCCTATCCTCCAAATCTTCCAGGACCTTATCAGATGTGGACGTCGATAGAGTGGTGCAGAGACTTCTTCAGTCACCGGTACTGGCAAAATTGTTCTCGGCTCCGACCCAGTCAGCTCCGGAGCCGGTCCTTCAACCTGCATCGATACTTTCTCCTCCAAGCACATCTCAGCTTTCAAAGCCAGAGTGTTCGGCTCTGTGTGATGTCCCTAGGTCAGTTCCGACAGCCCCTCCTGGCTTATTGGTTCCGACATCAGCTCCGACCCCGTCGGCGCCATCCACAGGGTTCAGGACTCAGGATTCTTTGGTCGGACCCGAGGGAGAGGCTTCGGGACACCTCTTGGCTCCTAGTCTCCCTCTCGGCACTTCGGCGCAGGAAGCCTGACTCCTGTCTCGGCTTCGGAGGCTGGTCATTCTTCGGATCCAGGAGGACTAGCCTTCGAGGCCATGCAGAGCGTGCTGGCCAGGTCGTCAGCATCATACGGGTCAGTCATTCTGTCCCCTACAACACCGGTGCAGGTCTCTGATCACAATCTGTCTCTGGACAGTGGAGCCCCAAGGCCTCAGGGTACCCCCATGAGTGGTCCCCATATTTCTGAGGGCCCCTCAGAGTTTTTGCCTGAGGAGCCACCCAGAAAGAAAACGTGCAAGAGGAAGCACATAGATTCCCAGGATGAGTCACCCACATCAAACACCGACCTCGAGGAATCGGAGGGGTCCCCTAAGTCATCCTCTGAGGCTTTTTCTTTCTCTGCCATCTTAGAGATTTTGAAGCAAAGAGGTGACTGGCCATCCAAAGCACCCTCCAAGGAGGAGTCGGTCTTCCTGAAGGCCTTTGGTGCTCAACCCTCTGCCTCCTGGGTATCTCCACCCTTCGAGCTTCTGGATTTGGTTTGTCGAAGGGTGTGGGAAATCCCTGACTCTGTGGAACCAGCCCTCAGTTGACCGAATAAATTTTTGTCTGCTCCTCCTGATAAGGAATTTCTATCCAAAGGAGTCCCTGTGGATGCCATGGTGGTGGCAGCTGCCACCCAAAAGGAATTAGCTGAGACTTCTTCCACCATCCATCCCAATAACAAGGAGTCTAGGACTATGGACCGGTACGTGAAGCGTACGTTTTCTTCAGCGACCTTTACTTTACGGTCACTGAATTACTTATCACACTTTACATGGCTCCAGAGAGATCTCCTCAAGGAGCTTGGAGATACTCTCACAGGTAACGTTTCTGAGGCAGTGGCCCAGACGGTCAACGCTCAGATGTCTACCCTCAATTCTATTGCAAACTTCTCCCTGAGGCTAATCTCCTACACAGCAGAGGGAGCGAGTAGGGCAGCAAGTTCAGGAGGTGCTCTTAGGAGGCAGGCCTGGATGCGCCTTTGTCATTTCATGGAAGCCTTCAAGTCTTCATTCACTGAAGTCCCATTTGATGGTTCCTCTTTGTTCAGAACCAAGGTGAAAGACACTCTCACTAGATGCGAGCAGGCAGAAAAAACTCTGTCTGCCGTAGGAGTCCATTTTTCCCTTCCCTCTAGGCCTTACCCCAAGGCCCAGAGGGGTGGCAAAATGTGGTTCAAGAAATCACAGAGGCTTTTTCCTGGTGCACAAGCTGAGCCCCCCTCCAGAGGCAGGGGAGAGGGTGGTTATTCAGGGAGACGCCGCCGTAGAGGCAGTGGAAGCCCTCGCAACTCAGGAGACCACGATTCCTTTCGTTGTTCTCCCTACCACCACTCCTGATGGGGAGGCCCGACTGTGCGTTTCCAGAGCCAGTCAGGTGTCGAATCTCATTATACCCGGAGGCCTGGCAAGATATCACCCAGGACCAATGGGTTCTATGAATAATTTCCGGAGGATATGTCACTCCCTTCTTGTCAAATAACCCTCCAATCAAAAAAATTCCAGATGTTCCACCCAGTCAAAGGGATTCTGCAGCTTCAGAAGTTTCAAAGCTGCTAGAAAAAGGAGCCATCCAGCATGTCCCCTCAGACCAGATCGGATTAGGGACTTACTCCAGATTATTTTTGGTGCCGAAAAGGACAGGGGACCTGAGACCCATTTTGGATCTCAGCCGATTGAACACCCATGTGCAAAAGTCCAAGTTCCGAATGGTCACATTGCAGTCTCTTCTCCCATTGTTGAAAAAAGAAGTGTGGATGTGCTCCGACCTCAAGGATGCTTACTACCACATAAAGATGGACAGGGCATCCAGAAGTCACCTACACTTCTGCCTGGGAGCCAGTCACTTTCAGTTTCGGGCCCTGCCCTTTGGTCTCACCACAGCCCCCTCTGGCAAGGTTACATATGAGGCTCCTTCAGTGGCTACTGTTTGCCCAGTGATCTTTTCAACATCTTCCACTTTCTCATCCTATTCTACTCAGAAAGGTGCAAACAGGATCTCAGTTGGTGGCTTTGCACCGACAACCTCAATGTGGGAAAGCTCTTCATTCCTGCGCCCCCGGTTGCCACGGTGACTACGGATGCCTCCCAGATTGGGGGGGGGGGCATTATCTAGGCAGGACAGTCCAAGGCATGTGGCAAGAGCACGAGATGCATCTGCATATCAATGTTCTGGAGATGAGAGCTGTGCTACTAGCATTGCAAGCACTTCAGAGTTTTCTTCCTCTCGGGGACTATTGCAATCCACTCAGACAATATGTCAGTGGTGTGGTATCTGAACAAGCAGGGAGGAACCAAGTCATATCCCCTTTGCAGAGAGGCCATGCGAGTGTGGCAGTGGGCAGTGTCTTCCCAATGTTCTCTGGTAGCAACGCACATTCCGGGGAAGTCCAATGTGATCGCAGACAGGCTAAGCAGAGCTATTCTGGTGCCTTATGAGTGGTCCCTGAACTGTCAAGTTGCGGGGCAGATCTTCCGCAGGTGGGGTCAGCCTTTCTGCAACCTTTTTGCCAGTCCCCTCAATGCCAAATGCAGCAACTACTTCACCCTGATCCCCCCTCAGGGGGAGTCACCCAGGGACGCTGTAGTCCATGATTAGCCCTCCGGTCTACTATATGCCTTCCCTCCGGTCCCCTTGCTGTCAAAGGTCATTCAGAAAGCGCAATCTTTGGGAAGCAAAATGATTCTGATTGCCCCACACTGGCCTCGTCAAATTTGGTTTCCCTTTCTCCATCCCTATCTCATGGAAGCTCCTTGGATTCTGGACCCACAACCAGACTTAATGACTCACATGTCAGGGCAGCTCCATCCCTCTCTTCGAACCCTCCGGTTGACAGCTTGGCTACTCCACTTCCGTCATTAGTTAGGCTTCACCAATTTTCACCGGAGGTGGTTCATATTTTATCTTCCTCTCATAAGCCTTCGACCAGGAAGATTTATTACAGCAAATGGAAGAGGTTTTCAATCTGGGCACATGCCAAAAAGATTGACCCTTACACAGCTCCAATTTCATCTGTATTGGAGTTCCTGTCTATGCTTTTTAACCAGGGTTCAGCGGCCGCAACCATTAAAGTCCAATTGGTGGTGATTTCTACTTTTCATGTCGCAGACGAACCTAGTCTAATGGCACATAGACTCCGTAAGGCTTTCCTGAAGGGCACTTTGTTACTTCGTTTTCCGGTCTCGGACCTTTCATGCCTTGGGACTTAAACTTTGTTCTACAGGGTCTTACTACACCCCTGTTTGAGCCTGCAGCCACTTGCGATTTAAAATTCTTAACTTGGAAAACTGTCTTTTTGTTAGCCATCACGTCAGCCAGACGCGTTTCGGAGCTTCAGGCTTTATCAGTCAAACCCCCTTATGTGATTTTTCTTAAGGACAGGGTTTCTCTCAGACCGAACCCCTCCTTTCTTCCCAAAGTAGCGTCAGTTAGTAACCTTAACCAATCGATTGAATTGCCTGTGTTTTTTCCTCCGTTCTCTAACAAGGCAGAATTCAAATTTCATCAATTGGATGTGCACAGACAATTAAGTTTTTATTTGCACAGAACGAAAGACCTCAGAAAATCTGATCAGTTGTTTCATTTTTGGAAAACAGAATTGGGTCTACTGTTTCCAAAGTCACGTTGTCCAGGTGGATTTCCAGTTGTATTTCTTTCATTTATACCTCAGGGGGAAAAGATTTACCGTTCCAGGTGAAGGCTCACTCTACCCGGTCTGTACCTACATCTACAGCCTTTCAGGCCAGATTGTCTATGGATGTTATTTGTGTTGCGGCTACTTTGGCATCTCCTCACACCTTTGTTACTCATTACAAGTTAGATGTGGTATCTAGGGGCAGGTCTTCCTTTGGTTCCACAGTGCTCAGGAGTATTTTCCACTGAGCCTCCTAGGATTTAGGTGCTGGGGACGCTGTCCCACGGGTAAGAATGTAGGCGAGATTGGACTACATAACATCAAGAAGTTATGTATTCACCATAACGTTCAATGTATGTAGTCCATCCCGCCTCACATTCTTACTTATCCCCCCTCCTTCCCCCTTCCTAGAGGATCTGGAGGTTAGGTCTGGTTTCAGAGCTCCCTTCATTCTTGGTTTGTTCTTACTTTCCTTAGGTGTTGCTATGCATGGAGAATGAGTGCTGGTGTTCACAGCAAACTAGATCTGGGGATATAAAGCAGTGCAGCATGGGATACCATCTTAGACCAGCCAATAGAAAGACTTCGAGCTAGAAAAGTTTTGGCCGTGTCAGAGCCGACATTCGGCTCCGAACCCACGGGTAAGAATGTGAGGCAAGATGGATTACATACATCGAACATTATGGTGAGTACATAACTTCTTGTTTATTCACAGACTAAGCGCTTTCACCCTATGTCCATAGGGCATCATCAGAATGAATTCACACAAAAAAACTCTACATTTATACAACTCTAAAATACAACACGCCCACTACTAATTATAAAATGTTGTGCCAATTAATTCTTATAGAAATAAAGTTAAAAAAATCAAACACATTAATAAATGTACTATAATATTAAATAACTGGATGACTAAATAAAAATATATATAACCATGCAAAAATTAATATAAATATACATAAATATGTACAAATCCTGCTATAAATAAATGTCTCCTTCCTACCAGTTTGTGGATTACTCAGCGTTTTGACACTTTTTTGTTTTATGTGTACATGCTCCTTTGAGCAAGTTTGCCCTCTTTGCTCTGCTGACAAATCTCTTCTCACTATCACACTGCAGGGAAAGCTCTTTTCTCTCAAACCACAGCTAAAACTTGGAACAATCTTCCCACCTCTATTATATCTGCCTCAAATACCTTGCAGTTCAAAAACTCACTCAAATCATATCTTACTAAGAACTGGAAATGTCCTTGTATTACATAATTATCTCTGCTTTTTCCCACTTTCCTTAGCTTTCATCCTAATCTTACCCACTGTAGATAAGTACAGTTAGTAAGCATGAAAAGTGAACTCTAGATTTCTTTGTTAATGCATATATTTGAAAAGATTTTTTCTTGTTTGATACTTAGTATGTCGTTCTGTTTTTTTTCTTGCATTGTCTGTTCAACTGTATTATAGTATTAGTTTATTAACTTGTGGAGATTTTCTCCCTGGGCCTCTGCTGTAAACTACCCCGGTTAATAAATGTAAAATAAAATAAAATCAACTTAACTGCATTTTGTATTATTTGCTCACATGCTAGCATCTCTGCGTGAGGAGAAGCCTCTCTGATTGTGTGCTTTAAGCTACATATGACTGCTGCCAGGCCACTGTCTGTGGTGAAGCTAAATTAAGCTCATTTGTTGCTTAGGATCGTGGATCCATAAAAGAAGTTACAAGGCAGATAAAACCAACAGTTTGAATCGACACACACATCCATCCTTAAATGCATTCTTCTAATCATGATGAAAGATTAGTCACGCGGTTGGATTTAAAATAAAAGAAAGTAGCTGTCTGGCTTGGTGCTGCTAAAAAAGGTGACTGCTTTAGATCCTGGAAATCAAAATGAATGCTTTATCCCAGGTGCTGTCAAGGATCTGAAACAAGCGGCACGTTTAAACAGAGACGATACCAATCAGACAAAACTAAACCACCAGCTGTAGGTCAGACTGTTTCCAGATTGTATTTTGAGAAGATGCTAGAAGCAACTGGACTGATGCCATCAGTGCAGGTAGTAGCATATTCACAAACTTTCTGTTTACTGAACAGAAATGCATCAACACTTACTTATACTGGCACTCTTTGGGAAATTTGGCTTATTTCATGTCTTTATTTGCAGTTTTTTTTTTTTTTTTTTTTTTTTTTGCCGACAGTTGCATATTCCCCGCAGAACCAGTGCTTCTTGTTTAAAGCTTTTGGCATTGCATGCTGTTGAGTAATAAGATACTAACTTACCAATAGTGTGTTAGCTGTGGGAATGAAACTCCTAGCCAAACAATTCAGTTCAGTCAATGTAGTCTGTTTGTTCTATTGATATGTATTTCGCTTCTGATCTGACAAGGGCACAGTATAATCTCAATAAAATTTCTCCATAAATACTGCAAGTGAAGCAAACTGAACTTCCATTATTAGGATGGATTTGTTTCTTTCACTTCTTTTGCTTTCTTTCAGTTCTTTTGTTTTAGTTTCAGCATATCACATTCACCCTTCTGATTTCAGAACATTTCCTTAAATAGTGAGATAATAAATATTACACTCTGAATTTGATTCTAGTTTCTGCTGTATTTTTTATGTTTTCACAAGTGTCCAGCTTAGGTGTCCGTTTAACATCCTTTCTGCATAACCACTTCCAGTGACAGCTATTTCTCTTCTGTCAGAGAAGCCCTGCTGCATCACTATGTTTTTGCACTTTGTGTAATAAACTATTTGTTGCATATTCTACATTTCATTCAGCCACCTTTAATTTTCTTGCCCATTTGAGAAGGAAAAATTGAGTATTATATGGTTCTTTTGTCTGCTATGAAGGAGCTGTTTTTGAGATGATCTATCCAAAGTGTCTTGAAATGGAGTCATGTTGCCATCCAGGGTGACCTGCTAGGGTCTTAGAGTGAAGTAGCCTCCATCATATTCGTCAGCTAGGTCCAGGCCATGGTTTTATTAAGTAGCTGTCATAACTAGGTTGTATCTGAAAAAACCCTGGTTAAATTCAGTTTCCAAGATATCAAATAAATGTCACTTGCATTTTTCTAACTGCAAACCTTACAAGTAGACAAAAGTTTTTGCAGGTATTTACGTAAGTATTTTGACTTCCATGAATTGTTTCCCGGTACCTGGTACATGACCAGCCGGACCACCCACCCCAGTTGGATTTGATGATAATGTAGGCCCACCATAGATTCTTCTGTGAGTGGGACATTTTCATGGTCTTTTCCTAGAATTGTGCAGTTGTCTACAGTTTTTCTAAAGCATCCTGTATGTGTACTGTGTAGTGTTTTGTCATGGGTGGGAGAACATTCTGCATAGTCAAGACAGCCCTGCTGTTCCTTGTGAGTTTTGTTGTGAGATATTATTGGAGGAATTTGCTTTTGTATGGGCCATATTTTTAGAATTGTTTGGTGAAGCCAGACTAGCTTCGTTGTAATCGGCATCAAAGTTAAGAATCTATAGGATGTTCCTTTCATTTCCCCTGTGGTTGTCCATCACATTCTTCCATCCATCCACAACTTCTTTTTCCCATTGTTGCATGGGGTTAGGGTGTCACATCAACAGTGACCATCATCTAGAACCATTGTTCACACCACCGGGTGGCTAGCCCTACTGTGGTTATTTTTCTATACCATACACACTCATGCACACTCACACCAACAGCCAACTCTCACATTTTATATGACCGCTCTTTTGATTATGTATTTCCATCTTGCAGATTACATGTTACTACTCCTTTCTGAATCTGTGCTGCTTGTGTCAAACTCTTTAGTGTTAGAATAAAATTGATGTTCTTCATCTCACATTGCTGCAGTCCTTACTTATGGGTAGTCCGCTGTCCTCGGTCGGCCCGAATACCAAAGTATTAGGCTGACGTCGGTCATGGGCGCTCAGAACTGACATCAGAGCATCAGGGTATAAAAGCGCATGACCAACGTCATATCCTCAGTCTTTTTTGCCGCATGGTCCGATGCAGAAGCAGCGTTGCGAGTGCCATTCGGCGTTCTGAAATTTTCGAATTCTGAGTTTCAGACCGAAACCAAGTTGGGCTAAGTACCCCGTTGGGGAATATTTTTGTTTTTTCTTGCCTCAGTTAATTCAGGATGTCAGAAAAAGTGAATAATTGTATTTCTTGTGGGAAACAGATACCGCATAGGGATTATCACTCTCTTTGCATTCCTTGTTTGGGACCGGACCACGACGTAGTCGGGTGTCGGTTTTGTGCTAGGTTTAATAAGCGCACTATAAAAAGAAGGTTAGATTGTGCTAGGTTAGTCTTTGGTAAGCGGTGTACTTATAATATGCCGTCGGATCCTCCGACGCCCGCTTCCACGAAGAAGCGCAAAGACAAATCCTTGAAACCTAGACAGGTTGATTCATCCGTTATGGACGCCGGTCCTGCAGAAGCTACAGTAGAGCAGGGGGATCCGGCTGAAGACCTATGAACAAGACTGATAATGAGGTAAGTTTTGATTGACTACTTATAAGAAATCACCAGGATTGTTGACTTGTTCCATAAATTTGAGTTTCTTAATTATACCTGTAACAGAAGTTGTCGTATCTTTAGTTATACCATGTTTGTATGGAACTCTGACACATCTTTTGCTTAGTGTGAACTTCACACTTTCTGAAAGTACTTTTTGCTTTGTCCTTCAGCACTCTAGGAAGATTTGATAATTAGTTTGTCTTTGTTTACTCTAGGCTTGTTTTTATGACTAGAGTAATATCTGAAAGCTGCAGTACTGCCACCCTTTTTTTGTATATCTTACTAATTTTGTCATTCTACCAACGTTTTTTTCTTTGAATTTGATTGCACTGTTTTGTCTTACTGATATTTAATGAATGAAGATAATAATTGTACCATAATAGCTTGTATGATGGCTGTGTGCAGGTATTGTCTAGTAATTCTCAATGGCAAGTTGAGACGTATAATCAATTAGCAGTATGAGTGATGAAAGAAGCACTGTGGGGTGCTATTGAAGAGTTCCAGTGTCCCTCGCTGTCCAGTCAGTATACTTCGTGTCCCTGCCCAAGTAGCTGGCATACACACTCTGAGATTTGATGTATACACACACACACACACCTGGGAAAGACTGGCACAGGTTTACTAGTTATGCCCACTTTTGTCCAGGCTATAAGGTAGTTACTACTGCCACCAGACACTCCTGCCAGCTACCTTAAGGCTTTTCCAAGGTTACCCAATATTCTGAGTGAAATTAATATTAATACAAATGATAGTTTGACCAAGGAGCGGCCCACACAGTGTCACCAAATAAAGATGCAAATACTCTTCAAAACTTAAATATCTCTACAAAGATCAGCCACAATGAAAGGTTTAAATATATTTAATAATAAATAATAATTGAACAAGAAAATACTAAGTATATATTCACAGTGACATCAGAGTTCAAAATCATCACAGGAAATGCATAATATAACATTGAAGGACAGGTTTGGACAAATAATGAAAAACAGTATCTAAACTAAGCTTCACTATATTCCTGACTGAATTTAAGAGAACTGCTAGTCCCTGCCTACTTAATAGAGCAAGGCAGATGATGTGGTGAATGGTCCTTCTTGTTGTCTGGCCCAAGACAGAATAGAGACTGCTCAGTCTCAATAAGAGACTTCTGAAAATATCTAAAATATTACGTCTGGGATTGGTTGCAGAATGACATCACTTCTGGTCATCAGACTTCTAGTTGCCATGCAAACCCCCTACTGCTGGAAGCTGGCAGGGTTTAGCACCTACCTGTAAAAATAAACACACAAGAGTTTTTGCCGATATGTGTGGCAGGTGCTGGAAGTCATAAAACAATTGCATACCTCCATGCTTCCAGAGTAGTAATTAGTTCACCCCAAATACAATACAGAAAGTTCATAGTACAGACTTGTGCCTCTGGCTACATTGAAACCTGTGAGATAGCATCTTTATGGCCTAGCCAGCAAAGTGATTTAATTTCAAATATATTTTAAAGTTTGCTGGACTGAGGTTAACCTTCCAGTTTCCTCTGTTAAAACATATGCATTTAAAGAGTTACAACAGTGCATGTAAATTTCTACTCTCTCCAGTAGGGCGCACTGTGGATACATTTCAAACACAAGCACTTTACAAATACCTTTTCAACACAAACATCTGTACAAACCAGTTTGATATACACATGACATACAGTTCTAATACATTTGTAACATAAGCATCTTGTATAAATCAGTTTGATATTCACAAATGACATAAAATGATTTACAAAATTCTAGACAGCTGTGCTGGTAATACCACGTATTTGGTAGTACTGCCTATTGTCACATCAAGTCTTTGCAGAGAACGGTTAGTCAAAGCAGTTACACAAGAAAAAGAAAATAAAACAGCGTTAAAGGTTATTTTACATTGTGTTGGTTATGTCCTTACAATACTTTTCTTCAGAGTTTAATAGAACCAAAGGCTTATCTTGTTTACAAAACGAGTGCAGTAAAACTTCAACACTTGAAGAAGTGGCTCATTCTTCAGTGATTAAATACAGATTCTGTTTTTTAATCAGTTTTAGCTTCATTTTTCGATATTACAGTTTTGTCATGAAATTGTGGACTGTTAGGCAGGAACATTCTGTTGGGGAGCTATGATCTTTGTCACAGAATGTGTTGCTTAGTGGAAATGCACGTTTGCAAACAAACGATAGATGACAGACATCATCTACCACCTAATGTTATGTCTTGTCATTTATGTTCATTGCAGCTGTATTCACTCATTGCCACCGTTTCTTTTTATGTGTTGGCTTGTGTAAGGAAAGACTGTTTGCTAAAGTATTCTTTAAAAATGTATACACAGATGTGTGTCACTTGAAAAATTTATATTGCTTTTAGGAGTGTGTGTCTAAGAGTAACAGAATTACTTAACTTTGGTTATATATGTTCTTCGTGTTTCACTGTTGCAGTCATCACATTTGGGTTATCTGCTTGCAGTAGCCCTCATTCGGCCTGATTATCAAAATCTTGGGTCCTGCTTCGGTTGCTGTCTCATCTTCCGTGACGTCAGGTAGTCAGGGGTATAAAGCATGCAGCCGATGCCATTACATCAGTCTTTCTTGCCGTGCGGTGTCTGAAGCAGTTCGCAAGTGCCAGTTGGCAAACTCCTGAAATTTTCGTTTTCGAGTATCAGAACCAAAGTCTTCAACTAAAGCTAAGTACCCTATTGGGGAAACATTTTCTTGCTCTAAACCAATGCCAGTAAAAGTCAATAATTGTATTTCTTGTGGAAAGCAAATACCTCAAAGATTTTGATTTGTACTGTATTCCTTGCCTAGGCCCTGACCACGACGTACCTCTCTGTCAGTTTTGTGACTTATTTAAACCATAAACTATTCGACGTTGGTATATTTTCGCTTCTAAATATTTTGGTTTGTTTGTGTCTTTTGGCTTTTCCCGGTTAGGGGTCGTGACAGCGGAACTCCGGTCCGCTAATGATTGGTAGTGGATTTTTACGTACCGGGTTACCAGCCCTAATGCACAACCTTCAACGAAGGCATGCCCCATTCACGTATGCCTCCACACAGAAGACGCTCTAGCTGAGAATCGAACGGGACAACGTCTTGCTATGAGGCGACAACGCTACCGCAGCACCACCACCACCACAGTATACTTCTAAATATTTTGGTACTCGGTTCAATTATCCAGATATGTCTTCGGTAAGCCACCCAACTACTGACATTCCGAAAAAATGCAAAGATAAAGACAGACACAGGCCACCTAGGTCCAAAGCTGCCAACGACGCTTCTCCTAAGCTAGTCGTTGGTTCGCCGGTACTCAGTGAGGTGCTTTCGCAGCCCCTGATACCCACTACTTCAGATTCGCAGGCCTCTACTGAGACCCATTCGGAGTCCGGTATGCCGCAAGATGCTTCAACTGTGGAACCTGCGGATGTCTCTACCTTGGATGGGTCCGGAGCCGCTGTGCAGGCACCGGCTTCTGAGGGTGTATTCAGGCCTACTGACTTACATATTAAACCGACGCCATCTTCTTCTTCAAGGCCTAAATCTCGAACCATGCCTAGGAAACTGACACCCAGACCGCATGGTCAGGCCTCTATGCCTAAAAAACAAATGATAAGAGTGGCTGAAGACCTTATTACTTTAATCAGGAGAAGCCAACCTTCCCCCTCTAAGAGACCTAGGACTGAATTTGCTTATGATACTTATGACCAGGATTCTGAAATTTCTGTTTCCTTTGATGACCAGGATTTACCCTTATCTACCTATGAGGATTCTGATGCAGAGGACTCTATTCCCTCTGCTTCTCCCCCAGAGGATTTTTCTTTTGGTGAAACCTTGCATACTCTTACAGAGTATTTTCACTGGGAAAGCCAGGATTACTCTGATTCTAAAAAGAGGCTTAGAGATTTCTTACTCCTACCCCAACACAGGCCTTAAGCTATCCCTCCTGTGCTGGACATTGTTGATGATACCTTTTTGGAATCTAGCTTGGCCCCTGACTCTTTACCTACTGCTCCCAGAAAACCTGATAGATATTACAGGGTTCCTGATTCTCAAGTTCCTTTTTAAAAATCCTACTGCGGATCCTGAGACCATTTCACAGGGACCCAAGGGCATTAAGGCTACTACTGCCAAAAATCCTACTCCCTCTGATAGAGATTCCAGGGCCCTGGATAGATGGGGTAAGAAGGTATACACCTCTGCAACCTTGGCCATCCAGGCCTTAAATTGCCAGTTTCATATGTTAAAGTATCGGCAGCATGTTATTGGATTGCTTAAACAGAAAATGATGTTGATTCCTGATTGTGCTGAAAATAAGGATTTACACGATTTAATGCATTCTGCTGAACAGGTTGGAAAACATACTTTGCAATGTGGTTTTGATTCACTAGAGGCATCTTGCAGGGCTGCTGTCACCGGGTCTGTACTTAGAAGGCATGCTTGGCTTAAGGAGCAACCTTTGCCAAATCATGTTAAAACTAAATTGCTGGATGTTCCCTTAAATCAGGACCACCTGTTTGGCAACAAAGCAGAAGAAGTTCTTAAAAAGATGGAGGAAAAATCTAAATCTATCCAAACTGTTAAAGATTTCTTACAAGTGCAGCCTTGAAGATTTAGTAGGCACTGGTCCTTTCCTGCCTCTTCCAGGCCTACCCAGTCCAAACCCAGAACCAGCAGAATGCCCATGCTTCAGTCCCAGGGTACGCACAGGACTACGCAGTGGGGGGCTCCCACTTCCAAATCAGGGAGTAGAAAGACTCCCCCCTATGGTAAGCTGTCTCAATGACTTAACTTTAAAACTTCCAAGCACTTCTCAAATGATTACTCCTTTAGGGAGAAGGATTGCTCTGCAAGCAAAAAACTGGGCAGAGGCTCAAAAACAAGTACTCTCACTCTTAAGATTAAAGGCTATTCAGACTGTACCAGAAGAGGAAAAGGGACAAGGTTTCTAGTTAAGAATTTTCCTGGTACCCAGAAAAGACAACTTATGGTGTTCTATCCTGGACCTTTCTATCCTAAACACCTTTTAGGTGATTCCAAAATTCAAGATGCTAACTCTTCACCAGTTGCTTCCCATGATAGGCAAAGATGCCTGGTTGGCAACACTGGATTTAAAGGAAGCCTACCTGCACATCCCAATCAGGGAGTCTTGCAGAAGATACCTATGCTTCAAAGCAGGCTGCATGCACTATCAGTTCTCTGTACTACCCTTTGGCTTACCTACTGCGTCCAGGGTATTCACAACGTGTCTAGCTCCAGTCATTGCAATTTGCAGGCAAAGAAATATTCAAATATACCCATACCTGGACGATTGTCTAATTCAGGCAGAAAGCCAGGACATACTTTTGAATCACCTGGCACTTGTACAAAAGGTGCTAACTTGTCTGGGGTACACCATAAACAGAAATAAATCACATCTGGTACCCTGTCAACAAATTATATTCCTGGGAGCAAGCTTGAACACAACTTCCCAGATGGCTTTCTTCATGCCAGAGAAACAAATTCATTTGACAACTTACTTCAAACTAGTGGCCACAAAAGCCCTGCTATCTGCAAGGCAAATACTGCAAGCCTTGGGGTTCATGGCCTCATGCATTCTACTAATTCCATATGCAAGACTGCATATGAGGAAACTACAATGGTATCTATAAAGCCTATGGTGTCAGCATTCTCAGGATCTAGAAGCAATGATTCCTATCATACCTTGCCTATGGTTAGAAACAAGGGACTACCATTCACTCTACCCCATGCCGCCCAAACCCTAACAACAGATGCATCAGACTATGCATGGGGGGCTCACCTGGCACAGAAGTGCATTCGGGACAAATGGAACCCAAGTCAAATGCACCTGCATATTGTTAGCTGTACAGAATGCTCTGACAGCCTTCAAGGGCCACATTCTTCCAGGACAATTAATGGTATAGATGGACAATACCACTGTTATGTGGTACATAAACAAGCAGGGGGGGTACCCATTCCTACCCCCTCTGCAGACTAGCCATGGCTCTGTGGAACACAGCCTTGAGCTACCAAGTGCATCCACAGGCTCAATTCCTGCCAGGAAAACTAAATATACTGGCAGACGACCTAAGCAGAAATCGCATGGACCCACACAAGTGGAAACTGGAACCAAAGACTTTCAACATGTTGATAAACAAATGGGGAAGCCCAGATATAGACCTGCTTCCCTCCTCCCAGAACTACCAATTGGACAAATTCAGCACAAGGACTCCCCACAAACAGGCTTGGAAAGTGGATGCTCTGTCCTTCAGCTGGAAAAATCTGTCAGTTTATGCCTTTCCTCCTCTGTCTCTCCTCTCCAAAGTACTACTAAAGATCAAACAGGACAAACCAAGGATGATACTGATTGCACCAGACTGGCCATGCTAACACTGATATCCGCTCTTGCGCAGTGTGTCACAGCTAGCCCTATGGCACCTGCCTCAGACCCCTACCCTGCTGTCTCAGCAGGAGAACCAGATTCTGCACCCTCAGCTTCAAACCCTGACCCTGGCAGCCTGGCTAATTTCCTAATCTCTCCATCACCATCCCTCAGTAAACAAGTGTTGGATGTCATTTTGGAAGCAAGGAGGCCTAGTACTAGAAAATCTTATGCTGAAAAATGGAAAAGATTCTGTGCCTGGAACCAAACTCAAGGGATGGCCACAGCAGCGCCCAATTTACCTCAGATTCTTCAATAATTAACTGAAATTCCTTTCTTGGAAAACAGCTTTCCTTTTAGCAATCACTTCAGTAAGAAGGGTATCTGAATTACAGGCCTTATGGAAGTGGAGCCTTTCATCATCTTTCATGTTGACAGGGTGTCCCTCAGGACCAATCCCTCCTTCATGCCCAAGGTGGTATCCAGTGTGGCTCTTAATCAATCCATTCATTTGCCAACCTTCTTTTCTAATCCACAGAACAAAGGGGAATGGATACTGCACTCATTAGATGTGCACAGGCAACTTAGATTTTACTTGGACAGGACTTGACCTCAAAGAAAATCTGAACATCTGCTGGTGGCATTTGCTGCAGGGGCAGAGGGGAAGGCTATTTCAAAGCAAACCATTTCAAAATGGATTGGCCATTGCATTCATTTCTGCTGTAAGTGCCATGGAAAACCTATCCCACAGGGGATTAGACCCCATTCAACCAGGGCTGCATCTACCTCTACAGCCTTTTTCAGAGGTGTCCATACTAGAGACATCCTAGAAGCTGCTACCTGGAGTTCTGTACATACTTTCACCAAGCATTACCATTTGCCAATTTTCTCTAAATCCAGAGCTGGCTTTGCCGCTGCAGTCATGCAGGGCCTTATAGCTGGTCTTAATGCTATCTAAATTCCTCCTCCCATCCTTAGCTTTGGGAATCTACCCAAATGTGATGACTGCAACAGTGAAACACAAAGAACATACTACAGTTGTGTACACTTACCGTAAATGTAGATGTAAGGTGTATTCACTGTCACAGTCCTGGTTACCCTCCCTCCAGCCCCCTGAATTCTTTTGTCTATACCTCTACGCTCCTTTACTATGCTTAAAAGCTTTTTGGTGTATTTGCTTTTTTGTTGGAGGTATAACCGTGTATATATATATATATATATATATATATATATATGTGTGTGTGTGTGTATTTAATTGTTTCCCATTAGGGGGCACCTGACATTTGGGGCAAGAAAATATGATGTAATGGCATTGGCTGCATGCTTTATACCCCTGACTACCTGACATCACGGAAGATGAGACAGCAACCGACGCAGGACCCAAGACTTTGATAATCAGGCCGACTGAGGGCTACTACAAGCAGATAACCCAAATGTGATGACTGCAACAGTGAATACACTCGAACAGCTATATTTATGGTAAGTGTACACAACTGTACTTTCTTTCCCCTCTGAAATGCAAGAGGTCAAAATGGTTGCATTCAAGAGTTACAGCTGAGTGCAGTATGCAGGTACATGGGGTCAGGGCATCACATCATCTATTACCATCTCTCTTGGTTTAATGCCTGTCTTACCTTCTTGGACAGTCATACCTGAGTATCTCGGGTTTTCTCTCACACAACCTATCCCTTTGCTTGGATGTACTTGTTTCCTATTGCCTTTTTCCTGACTTCCCCAAATCATCTTCTGCTTTCCTGTACATGTCCCCGAACCACCATAATCTGTTTTATTTGACCATCTCTGCAACTGGAACTAATTTGGCTTCTACTCTAATATCATCAATCCCTCAGCTGTCCCACAGTGCGCATGCTAAAACCCATCTCAGGCATTTCCTCTCCATCACCTTTCACTTCCTCAACTGCTCTGCCCACATGCCCAACTTTCTGCATCACGCAGAAGTACAGGTCACACCATTGTTTTGTGTACTTTACTTTTCATCTTCTTTGACATTCTTCTGTCATACATTTCCCCCTGACATTCTGTTTCAGTTGGCTGCTGCCCCTCTGATTCCTGCTTTGACCTCCTTGTTCAGACTTTTCATCTCCTCAACCACTCATCCCAGATATTTGAAGTTGTTAACCTGTTCTACTGTTTTCCCTACTGTCTCAATCTTCTGAGTCCCCCCATTTGCTGCCATAACAACCATTTTGTCTGTACTCCGGTTCATCTCCTATGCCTTCTGTTTTGCATTTTATTTAGCCACTAGGCCCAAAATCAGCAACAGTCCACACCAAGTCTCCCAGTAGCTGTTGATCGAACCCCAGAAGAAAGAGTCGTAGCAAACAACAAATAGCCACTTATCACAGCAGGTACAAACAAAGGTGAAACAAGCACTGTACAAACAAAATCCATGCAGTGTAACAGGACACTAACAAGTTAAGTACACCATAGCACATCACTGTAAAGTAACACTTTAGCAGTGGAAGAGGATTAGTTAGTCCATTTAGATATTGAAAAACAGCAACTGTTGGTGTGTGGATCTGGTTCCATGATTTACAGGTGATAGAACCAGGTGTTGGCGTTATGTACACTCTGACAAAAGATTTCAAGTAACAAGTACCTGCTTTCTAACTTATTTTAGGTAATCGTCTTCAAAATGTCTTAATGAGGAACCAGGGATAAATCCTAACTCCTTCTTACTGTCTATTATTTGTAGATTCTACACATTCTCCCTCTCTGTCTGTCATCCCAGGTTTTCTCTGGGCACTCTGATTGGGAATCCTGCTGATTCTTGAGTAGAATTTTGGTGAAAAAAAAATTATTGTCCATACAAACATGTAGATACATTTCTATGTAACTATTATCCTTGTTAACTCGTACTGTACTTGGTTGAGCCTGAATTTATTGATATAAACTTTTTTGCCTCTGTATTTTTTCACTCTGAAATATGAACTTTTACTTTTTTACTGTTATTTTACATGTGTACGTACTTTTAATTTTTTACTGTTATTTTTCACTGTCTCTTGATATAAACTAACTGAAGCTTTTCTCCGCGGGTCTCTGCTGAAAACGGGCTTCTGGCCCAGTCGGACACTACCCGGTAATCAAAGGTAAAATAAGTAAAATAAAATAAATAAAATTTCACTGATACTTCAGTGATAATAAACACAGCAAGATCACAAAACTTTGGAAGGAGTCTTATAGGTCTACATGGCAGACCTTTTGCTAATGTGCCTTTTAGTGGACAGTACTGCCACACTGATATACCCTCCCAAAAAGTTTGTGATGAGATTATGAAGGAGGGATAGTACTTAACTCCAGGGCAGTGAACAGAGAAAAAATGTGGCTTAAAAACTGATGTTTTATGCTGGATATGTATGCATATATGTATATACATATATATGTATATAGTATATGTGTGTGTGTGTGTGTGTGTGTATATATATATATATATATATATATATATATATATGTGTGTGTGTGTAATATGTGTGCATGCACACACACAAACACAAGCAGTTTAGAGGATTGCTAATTCACCTACTGATGCATCTTTTGAGGTAGAAGAGGAAACTTTTCTGGCTGTAGTAACTTACTTTGGCCACCAGGAGGCAGCACAATGCCAGCAGTGTACCATATTTCTTGTTGTTTTAACTAACAATAGTTCCAATAGCTTTTAGTTTAATGTTATTTTAACTCTCAATAGTTCCAGTATATGTAGGTTTAATGTTGCCAGCCCCATTCTAGAATATTACTTAACCCCTAGTACGTCTTCTGCACCCTTTGTCTCATGTTTTTAAATTTATATCTGCAACATTTCCATCTCTGGCTTGCTCACTTTTTACCTCTTCAGCTCTGATTTTCACAGTTGCTTCCTTTCTAATTGTTATTTTCATTGCTGTTTCACACTGCTCACCTGCCCTGTCAGTACTGGTTCCAACCAGCTTAGGCCACTGTGGCATCCATCTCCACTCACTCTCCGACTCCTCCCCCAGTTTCTTTCAGTTTGTTTTCTTTCCAACCCCTCCCCCAGACTCTTTAACTTTCCCTTCCTTCCTATGGCGCCATCTTTACCTCTCTGAGCCACTCTAATCCTTTCCCTATATCACTGCTAGAACGTCCCTTACCCCCCTTGCATACTTTCCTCTGAACTTACCTTCCACTCCACTGATTGTTTTTTTTTTTTGTTGTTTTTTTTACCTGGATTCTTCCTTCCTTCCCTTGGCAGGCTCACTTCTGCTACCCTACCCCCTAATCCCACCCACCCCCAGTACCTCTACACTTATACTTAGCTAGCCACTTCCACTATCCAATCCAAACTACCCATCATACCCGCAAAATCCCCTCCCACAGTTCACCCATTTAAGTAAGCCTACCCTTCAGAGTTTAGTGCCAAACACTACTTATCCCAATAAACTACCAAACAATTAACCTAAGACATAATCTCTTAATCAAATAAACTAACTTCCCAACTTAACTCACCCCTTAGTACTATCCTAAAACCAACTTCATGACCCTCAAGGCTGTATCCCTACTTACTCAAATAATACTTCTAATTACCTTAACTTACCTAAACTATATCACCCAACCTACTAATGTAATCCACTCCCACCCATTTCACACCACTAACCCAACCTCTACAAAGTACACATTTACTGTTACCCTTATATCTCCCAGTCTCTACCCCCAACACTTGCATGCTCTTCCCCTATAAACTCCTACCCAACTCTAAAAACAGTTCCCAGCTACACTAGTTTAATGTCCACAAAACTCTATACCTGTATACTACACCCCAAACAAACCAAATACCTCATCCATCATCTTATCTGTATCCTTCTCTCCAGGGACATCCACTCAACCCAGCCCCTCTACCATACTGAATCCAACCACACTCCCCAAGGAACAGGCAAACCCCTCCACTTCTCAACTCTAAATGCTCAGAGCCTATGTAACAAAATTCCAAACCTTCATGCCTGGCTTCTACATAAGCAGCCCAATATTCTCTCTATCTCAGAAACATGGCTTAAGCCCCACATAAAAGATTCTGAAATAACTCCTCCCAACTACCGCATGTTACGGAATGACAGAATACAAAAAGGGGGGTGGTGTAGCATTCCTTTACTCAGGATCCCTCTTAGTCATCCCCTATACCAAACCCTTTCCCAAATTTGGCAAGGCAGAAATGATACCAGCCCTACCTCTCCTAAACAAGCATAAACTCATATTTGTTTTCTCCCTCTATATTTCCCCTGGTGACAGTATCTCATCCCTTGAAGATATTCTCTCCTGGGTCTCCACCAACATTACTCACAAAACCATAATCCTGGGGGACAGGAACATAAACTGGGCCACAATCCAGTCTCCCACTAACTCTCTCAATATTAACTTGTATAACATTACACAACTAATCAATTCCACCGCCAGGCCTTCCAAGAACTCCATTACTGGAAGTACAATAGACTGGATTCTAGTATCCCATCCTCACTGTATCTCTGATAGTGGTATTCTCCCAGACCAACTAGCTGACCACTCCCCCACTTTTGCCCACCGTCTCCCCTCTTCCATACAACTAACTCACACCTATATTTCCACTTGTTGCCTAAAGAACTTCAGTTCTGAAACCTTCTCAAATGCACTAAAAAGCACAAACTGGAACCCATTAAAGGCTCTTCCCCCTAGATAATGCTCTCTTCTACTTTAACTCTACTTTCACAAACCGCTCATCTCCTTTGCCCCTCTAAAAACAAAATGTACAAAAAGTAACCATGTACCCTGGTTAACCAAAAACGTCTTAGCTACTATGCGACTCCGTGACAAAGCCTGGACACGTTACCATAAAAATAAAACCACTATCACCCTTAATGAATATAAAATACTACGAATTAAAGTCAAAAAACGTATTACCTCAGACCACAAAGACTATTTCTTCACTCTCCAAACCAACCACAACACTAATCCCAAACTATTTTGGAAAGGAATCTCAGCTGTCCTCATCCCAGGAAAAAAAGAAAACCTTTGCCCTAACCCAGATCTCTTTCTTCATAGAGTCCATTAGCAAGCTAGCATCATCCTTCATCAATACCTCTACGACACCTCCTCAGCCTGCACCCATGTCTTCCTCCCCTAGCATCCCTTGCCCCCAACCTCCACCCTTCTCTATCAATCCCATCTCTAAATCCACCATAAAAAATACTTCTCCTAAAATTAAAACCTGGTTCCAATGCCCCTGATGAAATTCCGTCCTACTTCCTAAAAGTAGCCACAGAAGCCGTTGCTCTCCCTTTCAGCATACTAATTAACTGGTCTATCTCAGAAAGCCAGGTCCCCCAGCTCTGGAAGAAAGCCTTTATTATTCCTCTACATAAAGGAGGCAATAATAATGACATTCCAAACTTCCATCCTATTGCCATCTTATCCCCTATTTCTAAGCTTTTTGAAAAATGTATCCACCAACAACTCTTACCCTATCTCATTAACAACCAGCGTCTTACCTCCACACAGCATGGATTCAGACCCAGTCATACCACCTCCACTGCTCTCCTCTCCTTCCTTGAAACTATTAACAAAGCCCACGATTCTGGCCATTTTGTGTCCACTCTTTTCCTGGACCTCTCCAAGGCGTTTGACACCATTTCCCACAACCTGCTTCTTAATAAACTCTCCAAACTAAACCCTATCCCCTTCCTGTACCAAGTGGTTCTCCAGCTACCTCACAACCAGACAACAAGCAGTCAAATGGAATAAAGCCACTTCAGCCTTCCTTAATACTCCCACAGGTGTCCCCCAAGGATCCATTTTAGGCCCCCTACTATTCAATATATTTATTAACGACTTCTACCAAGCCATTCCAAACTGCAGCCTCATCCAATATGCCGACGATTCTACCATTATCTGCTCCTCCCCTTCTATCCCCACTCTAAATAAGCTTACCCAAAGTGCCTTCTCCTCTGCGCAGTGGATGCTAGACAACCATCTGGCTCTTAATGCAACCCAAACTAATAGGTGCTTGTGATGGCATTGAGCGGGAACGAGATGGAATAGATGGAAAGGGTTAAGGCCTTGTCAGAACAATGTAAAGTTTGAACACCGACTTTGGCCTGCCTAACACAGTGACTCATCACAATATGGAGGCATCTAGCATTTTGATTTGTGTTGTGTGCTTGGCATAGTATATTTTATTAGTTGGGATGTTTCTTACTGTCAGGATTCCCAGCCCTGATGTTAAATATTTGCTGCTGTTGATGTCACATGGCGTCAGTGTCATAGTCCAAAGTTAGACAAAAATGTGCTGGTTTAAAACAGGTTTCTAACCACTCCACAAGTGAATACCTGGATTAAAGCTATTAAGACAGCTGCTGAACAGTCTTACACCTTTCATTCTTTGTTTTTTTTTTTTGCTTTTTGTTTTTGCTAGATTTGAGCATTCCACTGCAAAGTTTTGTATTGTTGCTTAGAACGATGGATTTGTTTGTAGAAATGGGACTATGAAGCATGTGACTTGATAAAACTGTTTTTGAGTGTTGCATACAAGGGGCCTGCTTCGCTCTGGCGTATTGTGCTTTTAACATGGAAATGCAGTACATGTATTCTTAGCTTTTCCCTTCCTGTTCAAAGCCCATTGCATGCATGAGACTAGGCGAGGGAAGTACTTTTTTGATTATAAAACCTTTTGCTTTCTGAACTGTTTCTTGCATTTTCAGTTATTAAAAGTTATACAAGTACTACTTCAGAATTGCTAAGTGGAAAATAAAGTATTTTTATAGATGCCTGTGAAGAGAGACCTTACAGTGTGCAGCATACCTCTCAACTTGTTGAAAGAAATCTGAACAAAGCCTTAAATAATGGGGGGGGGGTCAAAGACCCAAAAATAGGGACAGATTTTAAATATTGCTCTTATAAACTTGAAAAGTGGCTTGAATAACAGGATTTGTTAACATGCATTTCCTGAAGAATGTCAAGTGTATGTCATTATTTAATTATGTCATCATCAGCGATTTGCCAGAAAACCAGAACTGACCAAAAATATGAGGCAGAAAGTTAGACATTCAGAGAAAATCTGGAGAGTTGAGAGGTATGGTGTGCAGTAGAGTGTGTTACTCAGAACGTTAGGGAATTAAACTTCAACATCTTGGATTTTATTGTTTGCATGAACTGTGCATATGCATTAAAGGCTGAATTTTATGCATGTAAAATATTCATACAAATGAAAAGTGTGTGTGTGTATATATATGTATATATATATATATATAAAATCTTTTTTTTTTTACCTTTGTGCTTTTGAGAACATTTTAATCACTGGTTAATATTGATGATACAGTAAGAGGAAGCATAAGAGAGCATACTATTTGTTTCTAGGTTTGTTTGTGTCTTTCGGCTTTTCCCGGTTAGGGGTCGCCACAGCTGAACTCCGGTCTGCTAATGATTGGCAGTAGATTTTTTACGTGCCGAGTTTGCCATCCCTGACGCACAACCTTCAACGAAGGTACGCCCATTCACGCATGTCTCCACACAGAAGACGCTCTAGCTGAGAATTGAACGGCACAACGTCTTGCTGTGAGGCGACAACGCTACCGCAGCACCACCACAGCAGTTAGTATTTGTTTCTAGGTACTGTGTTAAATAAAGAGTAAGTGTGTCACACGACAGAGTTTTTATGTACCTTAAGCCCCATCGAATCCCCCCCAAAAATACCATATTTCAGGAAAAGGAGGTCCACATTGGATGGCTGAGGGGGAGATGAGCGCGAGTAATGGTATTTTACTTGTACTATGCAACATCAAGATGCAATTACCGGAAAAAATCACTCTGTTCCCTGACTCAGTGCCATAGGAGATACTGTGGCCGATTTTGATTAGTGGCCCTGCCACTAGAGGAGCCACACAGTAAGGGAAGGATGAAAGGGCATAGCTCAGTTGCTTATCCTGGGAGGATTGTGTACACAACACAGTATACTCAGTATTCATAACTTCCTTATGGAGACCAGAAAGTTCACCATTCATGCTTCGGGGGGGGGGGGGCTTGAAGTATGTGCCTCTAGCAAAAAGTGAGGGAACACCCTCTGCTGTCATCCATTACATGCCCTTCTAATATGCTTCATGATGTGTGTGCATTTAGGGATAGGGAGACCTTGAACCACCCCTAATGGTTGTCTGAATGATGTCCCTCTACCTCTCTCCAGTGATGGGGAACGAACAACCCATGTGACCATGGAGGGGGGGGGTTAATGATCAACAGACATTGCAGACAAAGAGTGCTTAAAAAAACACTATGTTGATGATTGCTTGTTGAAACTAGAAAGTAACCAGTGTTCCAATGACACAGTTTGAAAAA
The DNA here is from genome assembly GCF_019279795.1 of Protopterus annectens. Lineage (NCBI taxonomy): Eukaryota > Metazoa > Chordata > Ceratodontiformes > Protopteridae > Protopterus > Protopterus annectens. Next base: position 421,583,404 of record NC_056726.1, on the reverse strand, counting down.
AGTGGTTTTTGTCCCCCACCCCACCCCACTGCACAACCCTTGAACTTTTGTATATTTCAGTTCTGCAGTAACATTATTGATGAAGAGAAAAACTTTCCAAACAGTCACTTGATTTGATCCTACACACTCCAGCAAGTGATTGCTGATATGCCAGTCTTCATAGAAACATATGACAGCCTGTTATTTCACAGGAGGAGTGGTAGATGATTGCAGAAGTGTTCTTCAAGAGGTAGTAGGGTAACAGAGATAGTGGAATTCAAGAGTGCATGAGGCATTTATATATGGCAATGATTATGAAAAATAAACCCACACACTAGTTACATTTAAAGCTTATCCATTAGGTAGGGAAATAGAAGTGGGAAGACTAGGTAAGCCTCCCACTTTTAATCTGCTTACAGTTTTAGATTCTGTGTTAAAGTAGCTTAAAAAGAGTCTTTGATGACATTGATGTCTTTTGTGAAGTGGTATAAAGTCATACACCGTGTGTATTTTCCTGGAGTCCTACACTGAAGCAAGTTAACGGCAGGGAGAGAAGTGTGTTATTGGTAAAGAATGTTTTCTTCATTCTTCCTGAACATTAATTAAAAGTGAAACTGGTGCTGGTTGCAAAGGCTCATTTTCCTAGACTCTGCTGTGATTGCCCCTTTGAGTAGGAACAGAGGTCAGATATAGCGGCGATATATAAACTGAAAGACAATACCAGGATATATGTCGGTGTTAGAGGTACAGTTTCCTGATCCAAATAGACTGAAGCAACAGGCCAAGTAAAATTGTATTCAGGTAAGTTCACCTACCTGGAGAAGCCTTGTGATCACATAACTGACACACTGACTGCTTCTGCGTCTCTCCTTGCTAGTGCACTTGTACAGAGAATATCACTAGGAAAGGCATGAGTTTAGTTCCGTTGAGGCCTAGCATTTGGTGCAGAAGATTGAGGCTGTGAGTTGTAGTTCTTGTGTTACAGAGTTTGATTCTCTCAAGACTTCATTTGTATACTGTAACCTTGAGCAAATCGCTTAACCAGACAGTGCTTCGGGACACTGAGAATTTAAGCTAGGCTTCTCAGTGGTTCGCTGGTCTGCAAGCCTAGTAACTACCTATGAATGTGTTTACTGTTCTGGTTGTACTGTGCTGCACTAGCCATAAGCAACCACACTGCCCTGCAAGGGAGGGCAGTCTATGGGATTTGTGAATGATCAATGCTGTGCTTACCCTGTACCAGCAGTGCTTTGATGATGCACTGTGTGGCAGTGTCGTGTAATCCAGCCTGACTGTATGGGTGGGCACCCTGTGGGATTTGTACATGGTTTATACTCTGCATCAAGCACAGTGTTTACCCTGGACCTGCAGTTCACAAGAGGTTACAAGCAGACAGAAACAGCATTCATAGTATGTGTTGTGTCATGTTTACATCAGCTAGGCAAACTAGATACATGTGACATGTGGCATACACCATCTTCCAAAAGTGTAGCATGGACAGAAAGTAAAGGATCTGACTTTACAATTCTTTTGATGCTGTAGCAGACTGTTTAGCAGCAGTATACTGTGAATGTGGGGATTATAGACCCTGTAGTTTGCATTAAGCTGAATGAGGAAATGCATGGAGGAATGGCTACACACTATTCAAAGGCAATACAGTAGCAGGGTGGCTCTGTGATATACAGGGATAAAGCCCAGACTAGGGCACAAATGCTGGAAGATCTGAAAGGTGGGGGGGTACAGCAAACATCAGCCTTTTCCTGCGAGAATATGTGACGATTCCCAATTGGCCAAGTGCTTTGATCTAAATGGAAGCCTGCACAAAAGGCCATTGGCCAGAGAGAGTAGGCTGTGCTTCCTAAAATGGCTATGGTAACTGTATGTATATATATATATATATATATATATATATATATATATGTGTGTGTGTGTGTGTGTGTGTGTATGTGTGTATATAAGCGTATGTATTCACATGTGTGTGTTATCTGTCTGTCAGTGGGAGCACACATACACATATAACCAGGGGAGGTCATTAGAGGCCCTGTAGTAAAGCAGTTCTAGTGGGCATGCTTAGAATGGGGTTAGAGGATAAGAGAAAACTTCTCCATTGGCTTTTGCAATGGGTGAGGCAGACCACTAATTGGATGAAGCATTTGTCGATCTGGGCAAGATTGATACGTTTGTCTATCAGTCCTGGTCTAGGGCATAAGCCAGTCTCACCTGGCTGATGGGATGGGCAGTTTGGCCACAGTCAAACCTAGGCAGATAAGCTTTGTTTATGGGCCCTGGTCTGGGGGATAAGCCAAAAACCATGTGGCCACTGAGAGGGGCACTCGACTTCTCAGTGAGTAAGCAGATAGTTGCAGCACAGGTGGATCTGTAACTACACCCTCGTGCCTGTGCCTGAATGATTGCTCCCTCCAGACAGCTCTTGTCCTGAGCTCAAGTGAAATTCCTGGGGTAAAGGAGTAAAGTTTCCTTGTCTGGCTTTGGAATAGGCTCGCTGGATGTTTGGAATGGGGAATCACACACAAAAAAATACTGCAGCAGGACTACAGAAGTGATATCATGCTGTTCAAAATGCTGCCCAGTTAGTGCTCATTTCACATGCAGATTCTCTGCACATCATGAATCATAGCACTGTTTCACTTCTGAGACATTAGGAGCAGACATTATCAACCCATCATGAATCGTGGTACTGTTTCACTTCTGAGACATTAGGAGCAGACGTTTTAATAAATGTGCAGCTAGAACTAGACCTTGCAGCACTCCTTTGCCTACTGTGCAACTCTAAGCAACTTAGTTAACCAGGCATTGGTCCAAGGTCACCCTGGAAGGGGAATATGGGTCCAGTTGGCTTGTATCCAGTTAACACATGATTACTGTTGATATTAGTATTAGTTTTAGTGTTAATATTATTACTCTTTGCTACTGTTGCAGATGTGAGCAAAATGGACAGATGACACGGTTAGTAAAACCTTCAGTGTTGTGGTAGCTGACGTACAAGTCTCCATCCCAGCACATACATGCATACATACATGTTCACATGCACACACAAGTATCTTTTATGCTTGTGTGCATGTGCACACAAACGCTCACCTACACACATCTTTTATGTTTATATTCATGCACTCCCACACATTCACAATGCAAACAAAGCACATAAGGGTACAAATGCCATTGGTAAATGGTTGCTAATATTGATATAGCACAGTATCTCTACAGATACAATAGCATTGAGGGAGGGCTATACTTCCTGCAATAGGTTCTGTAACGTGGAAGATCAGAGACATCACAATGTACAGACTGTAAATGAGCACTTGTGTTCAGAAATGGCTGTGAGGCAAATGCAGGTCAGATATGCTCAAAGTTACACTGCTCACTCCTGCTTACTGCTCCAGCAGTCAGTCCTCACCATGTACTACTCTGTCCTTAGAGTGGCCTACTCTTTTTGCATCTGTGGTAATGTAGCTGAGCATCTGCATTGTTTTACCCATGTCCTACCCACTGTGGGAGAATATTTCTGTCGCTAAAGTGCTGTACTTTCCACCTATGTGTTACAATAGGCCCACTGTCAAAATATCTGCGCTCGAAATGCAGAGTACCGAAAAAAAAGACTGAAAATCTGGAGAACATATCTTGAAAACTATTCTTCTCCCTTAAACTTGTTTTAGCAGCTCCCCTGCACCCCCAATGTGTGGGGGGACAAGCTCCCTACATACCCCAAATTTATATATATATTTTATATATATATATATATATATATATATATATATATACATATATATATGTATACACACACACACACACACACACCAACTCCGTGATCACCATACCGTGGAGAAAAGAGAATTTTTTGAAAGATGGCATCTCAAAGTTAGTATATGTAAGCCTGTTCTTTCAGCCATTCAATTGCCATGTTTTGGGATTCACTGTAATGGGTCCCAACAATTCAAATGGTTACTCCAGTCAAACTGTACCATTACATTGCAAGGTGTGCAGTCTGCTATGCAGTATTCCTTTAACTTACTTTGCTCCTCCCTTCTTGTGCTAGCAGTGTGACACAGCTGCACAGCATACAGTCTGCTATGCTATCCTCCATTATTTTTCTCTTCCATTTCCTACTGACATGGTAGTTTCATCTTCATCCTTATTTTTATTTACAGTAACATGTAGTACCCATCACATCAAAATGTGTACAGCATCATCCTAAAAAATACGCTTACACAAAGTAACACACCAACATGCAGCACTCCAGTCTGTACATCCTTACCCTACCCGGTGCTACCTTCTTTACCAGTTGCAGTTTACTCCTTGCTTTCTTACAAGTAGTACTAACAATTTACCTCATGATGAGGTTGCCACATTCTCCAGATGTCATTAAAACATTAACACATAACCATTCAACTTAATTTCCTATTTCCATGCCTGAAACAATGGGAATGGTGTAGGCTTCCACCTTTTCAAAAGGAGGGTGTCATCCACTAGGGCATGATATTGATCATCTGCCTCCTCCTTCTGCTGGGCCTGTGACCCAAATTGCAGTTGTCTGAAGAAAGTACTTTTTCTTAGCATAGACATAATTATTTCTTCTGAAATTAGCATTCCTGACATGGCACTTTGGGCATTTACTGTCCACCTCTGGAGATACCCAATTAGTTTGTTTTAGGGTGAAGTACCCATTACTCCACACACTCAACGTCAGCCTTGGCACTAGTGTTGTGCCCTAAGTATTCTATTCTATTCTGGAAGCTGGCAAGGGCATTCCTGCTTTTTACCAGTTACTTATAGTACCCATATTGCTTGGGTTATGATAATGGGTTTAAGTTACTTTATATTATCCCTACCCAGTATGTATTACCAAACATGCCAGTAATTTGCAGACCTTTAAGGAGAGTAACAGTAATCATACAGAGTATTATATTCTCATAAAGAAGCAGAAAGTATTCTAAGAACTAAACCAACACGGGAATGGAGAAAGGAGATTCTCCCAATAGGGATTACTGCAACTAGGGATACAGACAATAGGCAAGAGGGGGCTGGAATTTATTGGAGAAAACTGGCAAATGAACCAAGGTATTAGGAGCAAATAACTTGAGTAGGAAAAATAATAGGATGGGAGATGCCAAGAATTTATTTGGACTGCAGGTTACAGATGCCTTTCATATCAATGATTGATATCAGAGTATAGGCAAAGAGGAAAAACTGGGGGGTGGGGGGGGGTCCTAAACAAATGACCAGCACTGGTAGAGTTTTTAGTAGAATGTAGAACAGAAGCTGCTGCTAAAAAAAGAATAATTAGTAGAGCACAAAAAATACTGCATGATAACTATAAGAATCAGCCAGAGCAGGTTAGGAAGGATTGGGAAGAGAGACTGGATAAGCAATTCACAAAGAAACAATGGAGATATATATTTGTCTCCCCAATTTGTGACAGAATCTAGAAGATTTAAGATTTTTGTTTGGAAATGTTTATGTAGATATTTTTATACCCAGAGTAGACTCCAGAGAATTTAGACAGCAAATGTTGGAGGTGTGATGGGGAAGAAAGAGGTAATTGGGACTGTATTTTCTGGGAGTGTAATGAGTTGCCAGACTTTAAAGATTACCTGCGGACTACTCTATCAGAGCTACTGGGTGAGTAAATTGGTGCAACTAGGGAAATGATTTTTCTGAGCTATGATACACGAATTGCAATTGCCTAGACATAGTAAGGCTTTGCTGAGTTTAATTCTGGTTGCTGCCAAAAAGCAGTTACTAAAAAATAGAAATCAGACTCTAAACCAACTGTACTAGAAGTAGTGAATCTAGTAACAGAAATAAAACAAGTGGAATTGGGATTTTTAGAAAAGGGTAGGAGCAAATTACACAGAGTAAAATGGGAACTGTGGGAACAATACATACAATGAAGTTTAAAAGAAGGCAGGATTTGAATGAGCAATGTAATGTTTGACTGACAATGATTGGGTAGATTATAAGTGATGTGTAATGTTTGCAAATAAAATTATGTCAATACGGTCTGTGATGTAAAATACTTCCAGCTAAGATTACATTAATATGGTTTGTTTTCATTTATATAAATGTATGATTGCCATATGTGATAATTTAATAAAGATGATTCTTGTTAAAAAAAGAAGCATGTCAGTAATTTTCCTAATCTGGATTATATATTTGGCCCTAGCAACAGCTCAATATTCAAACTGCCTACACTTTATGATTTACTTTAAAATGAACTACTAGTACCAAAGTAAGTTTTAGCTGATATCCAAAACCCCTTTAATGGGTACCTTGCATAAAATGGGGCTTACCTTGTAGAGGTTTGCCATCACCTGTGCTCAGGTCCAACTTTAATTGGTCTCTAAGAGGGTTTGCTAATGCAGCGCAGTCTTTAAGGGTATGGCTGTAACCCCTATAAATACATCTCCAGTGCTCAGATATGGTAGGGTACTGAAGCTAGAACTCCCCTTATTAATATGTTTTATTCCATTTACTATCATAGAGGTGTATACTTGTATGAGAGCTCATTACATAAGTTGCAAGAATTAAACTTTTAAATGCACATAGCTATCCATGTTGTGCACCATAGTTGCAGGGTGTATGGACTTCGGGTGCACTGGCCTTTCTAATATTTAAAAAGCTGGGACAGAGCCCCTTCATAAAAATCCTTTTTATTCATTTAAAAAAGGCAACATTTTTTTCTTTTCTTTTTCAGTTGACCTGCACAGCCTCAGTTTTATATGCAGCAGTTCTGTGACAATAAGTGATTGAAATTATGTGCTTGCTGGCACTGAACGACAACAGTAGCAGCCGCCTAGCCATGCACTTCTGCCGTGTGCATCATGTGCATGCAGAAATGGCTGCACACAGGTAATGCTGCAGAGGCTGGGTCAGCAGGAAGCCTTAACTGGTGGATGAATGCAAACAAAACACATCAGGTGACAAAAGTCCCCGGTAAGACTATTCTAGACTTAGAAACCTGTGTTTTCTGAGGTCCAAGTTTGCAACTTGTGTGCGTGATGTTCATGAGTGACATTTTTATTTTATTCTTATTTGTTTTCCTGGGTAGAGCATTGATCTCCATAGACCATTTTCAAACTCAGGCTGGGAGCAGTGGCTGTTTGTGACTTGCTATGACTCATGCAGTTCAGCAATGGAGGCTGAGGGAATCAAACCTTGCACCTCTGGGCCACAAGAAACACCTCATTAACAGCTCCTTAATCTTCTAAGCCAACTGCCAGAAGGTTTCTTGTGGTTTACTAAGTAAGATGTCATTTCATAGGTTGGTACTAGGCTATCAGCCCTAGGGCCTATACGAGCCTAGCCATAACAATTCCCTGGCTATTTCTTCCCACAATATTTACTTCCCTGGACCCCTGTCTAGTAGGGCGACTGACTTGATCCCTGGGGTGAATTTCCTATCCCCATCCAATCATCAAGGTTCCTTTTGATGAGGGCCAAAGAAGCACTCTGCTTGACATGTATGGGCAGTCTATTCCAGAGTCTGGGAAGTCTGTGTTTCAGGAACCTATCCCTCCAGCATGTTTTGTTCATTGTGATGACAAGGTTTAGATCCCTGGAGAATGTGGCTCTGAGGGATTGGGCTTTCTTTAATTGTAGCATGTCCAACAGCTCTTGGTTTGACATGGCCTTGTATGTTAAGCAGTGATCGCCTCTGAGTAGACTATATGCAACAGAACATAGCTGGAGTTTTTTTAGACGGTCAGCATAGGGCATCTGCTTTAGGCCTGTGATTCTTTTAGTGAGGTATTTCTGCTGCCTTTCCAGTTGTTGCAGATGTCTTGAGAGGTACATATCAAATGGGGCATTGTATTATATAATGGGTCTAATGAGGGATGAATACAGTGAGACAATGACCTCTTTTTTTCTGGATGAAAAGCCCTTAGTGATGAGATGTGCCACATAGAAGGATTTCCTGACTGTTGTGGCGATGTGGTTATCACAGGTGAGACCACTGCATGGTTGGGGCTGGTGTGACACATATACAAGCAGCATGTGCAGAATCCACCTAATAGGCTGGTGTACCAATCCAGCTTTTGATTCATGCTAGTGTCAAGGAAAATAGGCAACTAAAAAGCGTTAAGGTGTATGCTTTTTTTTTGGGGGGGGGGACTCCCATTTTGCTTCATTCTTTCTGGTTTACCCCATTACCACTGTCAATGGCAGGATCTATCAGCCTTTCCTATAGTCCCAGGACTATCTCCTGCATTACAGGTTACTCTTACTTCTGAGGGCTTCTCCCCTATAGAACACAACCCCCCCCCCACAGAGAATACCTACGTAAACTCCCTTCCCGCCTGGGATGGGTATGCTTATCCCTCCCGGTCAGTGCCTAAGACACCAAAGATGCTAACTAAACCCAGGTCACCTAAGCCCATCTTTTCAGATGAAAGAAGGGATGTATTCAGGGGCATACTGGCATGGCTAATTTCCCTGCTGGAGACTAGAGAATCAACTTTGAAGTTATTGTTGAGGGTTGGAGGGTCCTGCTGACTTCATCCCTTTGTGGAAGATGTGATGGGCAGTTTATGGTGAAGCACACTCCATATCCCACCCTCAGGGATGTTACTGGGCACATGCACAGTGGTGAAGACAGTACTAAAAAAATAAGTAAAACACTACCCAGCAACAGTATGACACTGCACCAGGGTCCTTGATCACCTTTCCAGCCCCAGACATACATGTTAATGTGCAGCATTCACCTGTCTGACAAAGTAATTCACTTGGGTGGATAATGACATATCTACAGTGGCTCATGGTAGGACATTTTCATAATTATCTGAATGAAAATGAGCATTGCTACTGTTGAGCAATGCAGCCTCTTGGAGTAGCGTAGGTGACGGTGAAAACAAATGCAGTTAGTAGTGTCCCAGCTCTCTGTGCATGAAGCCGTAGAGTTGCAGCACTGGCAGCGCATGCATTCAGACTTCCTTCTTAAGGTTCGCTAAAGCCAAACTTTATGAATAGTCATTGAATCTCTGATGTAAAACTGCAGATTAGTATCTTTGTATTGCAGTAAAAGCTTTTAAATGCTGTGGCAGCTTGGAGACAATTTGTACTAGTTTCAAGCAGCATCCATCCATACTGGAGATCAAGGACCGTATACCAAATTGGCTCATTTGATCCCTCCAGAGGTGTGATTCAGGCATCCCTGTCTAAGCAGGGGCCTTACAGCCCATTTTTTCCAATAGGGGGAGCCTTATTATCCTATTTTTTCAGGCCTTATGGAGTGGGCCAAATCCTAGTTAATTTACCATACCCACCCTAGTCAAACACAGGTCACTTGAGTCATAGTTGTGCCTTCATCCCTCTACACCACTTTGTACCAATTAAATATTAACTGTTTACTTTCCAACCCTTTTAGGAGGTTATCCTGATCTCTGTGTAGATTAGCTTCAGTGGATTAGTGATTTATTGATATATAAAATAAGAATTTATAGACTGCATACTAGAAGCCATAGAGTTAACAGAGGGTGAGAAAATAAATGAATAATGACCTGAGATTTGGAGAACCTAAAGTTTATGACCATATTTGAAGAAAGTTCATTTCAAGGTACAACTGTGTTCTATCTATAGATAACTTGCAAACCAGCTAATAGCACCAGTCCCAAAGCCTATCAGTTTCATTTATTCATTCATGAAGAATTTCTTGAGTCAAAGAGTCCAAAGTTTGGTAAGGTCTGCAAATAAGACATTAATCAGGAGTCCAGCAAACTGTTATAAGAGAGAGAGACCAGAGAACAGTCAAAGTGCCTCTACCAGAAAATTGTTTTGGTACCTTGATTGCATGACATATTTAGTAAGGTAATCAGTAACTTAATGGATGACCATCTTTTTTTTTCAGAGGGAAGAACATAAATTATACCATCATCAACAATGGAGTTTAGAGAGTTCATGTTTCGAAGGGGAAACATAATGGCAGATTTCCATATGAAGGGAAAGTTACTGTAACATATACTTTAAATAATCTCCTTTAGATTCTAAAGGACAATAGATGAAGTCCTTGCATGATTTTAGGAACAACAGATAAATCATCACTCCCAGACTACCATGGTTCAATAGCATGTCTAAATGGTTGGAAACGTGTCTTGTGTGTCACCTGAAGTGAAAATAAGAGAAGAAAGGAGTCCACAGCGATGTCTGAGTAAGGGCAGACCTGAGAAAGGAAGCTACACTCTGTTTTAAAAATGAGTGTACCTCCATACCTGAAGTGAGAAATTTAAAATGAGAAGTAGAGGCCCTATCCATGTGATATTCAGCCCTTTTCAGAAACCCTTGGGACATTAAGGGAGACTTGTTTGCCAGTTTCTGTAAAACATAACTATATTGCTTTTAAAAGCTTTTTTGTCAAATTTCAAATAAAATGAGATTGCCAGTCAGAAGCAGATGGTCCTTTTCCAAACTGACTAAGCTGCACCTCTTAATTAAAATGTGATGACGTTTCCTGATCACCCAGATGGCTGTGCCACTTCCCCACTTCTCCTAATAATAAGAGTGAAAGCAATTGTTTTGAGAGCTGTAGAGATTACCTGTTGACAAAGGGACTGCTGCTTCAGCAGGAACGCTGGAAACTGGAGACCAGTACAAAGTTCAGCCTGAAGAGCCTGGATGTTTTCTGTGGAGCTTGAAATTGCTGAATCCATTAAGAGGAGTATAACTTTAGAAGGAAGACACTTGTAATCACAAAAGTCTTCTCAGGAAAAGAGATGTACAGAATTCTGCTTGTTTCAATATTCATATGCCAAAGAATGAGTTTCTGTGCTGTATATAAATAGAATTCACTACATCCATATTATCATGTACTTAATTACATTTTTTACATTTTATTTTGAATATTTCTTTGGTATTCAATCTCTGTGCAGCACAATCTAATATCCTACCTTCCTATTGCTTCAGTTACATATAACTCCAGGCAGAACCATAAATGGACCATCTGGATACTTCTCTCCACTAGTTACTGAAATTCAAAGTAAATTCTAAACATAGCATTTTTTTCCTGTCTACTCTTTCTCATCCTAATTATCCCCGCCCCAGCTCTCAACCTTCATCCTACCAGATGCTGCCCTTGTATTATCTGTTCCTTCCCTATTCCCCTGGACGTCCCTTTGTTTGTTTTTCTGCATCTTATATTTGCTGAAGTGAACCCACATTTTTCTCCCATCATTTCTTTCTTCCAAATGACATTCTCTTTATCTCTATCGAAGACACACTACCACAGTGGCTAACCAGTCTTTTTTCTAATAACCTGATTTAGCAATAATTATAATAACCTGTTTATTAATTATGTCCTTTCTTATTGAAGTCGTGTAGATTTTAATCCTACAGTGCAGACATAATGTCATACTAAAATGTTTACTGTTTGGTTCTTTCCCTTGTATCCTGTTAGTGAAGCTCTGCAGGGAAAAACCACATCTTTTTACTTTGTGGTACTGTACTTTCCTCCAATATGTGATGCTTTCTGTCATCCTGCATCATTTCACATTTCTGCTGTAAAAAGAATTTCAATATTTCATAGGATCTACAAAGTTACTAAACTGTAAATAAGTAACCTGTGTGTTCAGTGGCAGGTGAGCTTTGCTGGGATACGTTTCTCTTATCTTTAAATACTTCTAAATTCCCTTCCTTTTCTATGAATGTCTCTCTCTGGAGCTGTAGTCTGAGAGTGTAGTACCTGCATTTCAGCCTGTAGGGCTTGTGAACCACTTCTGGCAACAGAATTGAGCATTCGTATAGCTAGACAGACTGGAAGGGATGGTAGGAGAGAATATCCAAGGGTTTTGTCTTTTCGGCTTTTAATGGTTAGGGGTCGCCACAGCGGAACTCCGGTCCGTTAATTATTGGCAGTCAATTTTTTATGGTGCCGAGTTGCCAGCCTGACGCCCAACCTTCAGCGAAGGCACACCCATTCATGCATGTCTTTCGGAGGCCACTTGACCGTGAGGAGGACATGCAGACTCCACACAGAAGGCACTCTAGCCGAGGATCGAACAGGAGAACCTCTTGCAGTGAGGCAACAACGCTACCGCTGTACCTCCGCAGCTTCGAGACTATCCAAGGATAATTGTTTAAAATGTAGGATCCCGCTTTAACAAATCCCATAGTGACTGAATGGCTGAATATCCAGACTTAGCATATGTATGTCCAAAACTGCCATTCCTCGGAATACTCCCTTTTCTCCGAGGTATGACAGTCTCAGGTTAGGTGTACATATAAGTTTAGGGAGTGTAGGGAGGCTTTGCCCCTGCAAAAAATTAATTATTTAAGAGGCGAGTAATGTGGGATATTCTTTGTTCTCTTGAATTTTCTTTTTTGTCTGTCGGTACTCAGCACTTTGAGCGCTGACATTTCAAAAGGCAGCCATTCCCAGTGAAATATGGTGTTAACAGTGGATATGGCAACATTCTCATTCACTGAGTCATTGAATGATCGAATATAGCAACTGAATGATGCTTTTTTCATTCACTGAATAAATTGGCCTGGTGAAGGCATTTGCTACAGTAAAAGAAATGTTCATTTTTTGTCCCAACATGCAAGTAGCCATAGAGTTGATTAGAACTAGAGGATGGGAGAAGGGGACATGACCCCTGCATAAAATATCTATTTGGTTATAATAATTCCATTTATATAATTTTAGTGTGGAGAAACAGAGTACTAACAGCCATATGAGCTCATGTGATACATACATGTAATCAGATGCATGTTCCTTGCAACACTGTCACTAAATTTGGTGATGCTGTAGCAATTAGGTGTGTTTTCAGCAATTCACACTTCATTTTACCTCGGAATCAGTTGAGTTACTTTTAAAGAAGTGATAGGTTTATGCAGAAACTGTTTACATCCATCTGGTACTGAGTCTAGAATGGGATAGTCGGAGTAAATGAAGGAACTGAATTAAACATTGCTTTTATCAGAGGGGGGCCCCATCATGCTATAGCTTGTGAATTAAAGCAACATGGCAATTTCACATATTTAAGAGTTTGAAGTGCACCCAGCATCCCTTCTTCATGTTATACAGCTGCCAAATGAATGTGTTCTTTGCAGTTATTCTTCGTTGTCTGGGGTGGCATGCGTGTGCCTTGTCCCTTGTAAATGAGGAGTAATCGGACTGCACAGTGTTGCGTCTCAGCTCTCTGAAGAAGCCTTTTGTGTGACACAACTACTTGTTAACACTGTGAGATCGTTTATTCTGAGTGGGGGGGTCTTCGTAAAGCTACTCTCAGCCTGAGGGTTTATTTTAAGTGACGTTTAGTATGCAAATGTACACTTTATCCAGCTGTAACCATTGCAGGCGTTCATGGTAACGTGACAAATATGATTAGTCTGACATGCTTTAACTCTGATAGCGTTATGTGTATGTTTAAGCAAGTACTAGAGATGATTCCTTCTGTTTCCTAATCATTGGATAAATGTGACATTACCTCAGTGCAGTTGAAAAAAAAAAACAGGCTGCTGCTGTCAGGAAGGATTATATCCCTCCATCAGTGTCCGATCTGTGAAATTTGGCATTGGAATAAGTTGAGGGGTACAGCTTGCCCTGGATATACAGCGTGTTTATTTTACAAGTGTTCGTGTGATATCTGGGTTGATGGCCTGATCTGTAGGACTTTTTACAACTTCAACTTGTGCCAAAGGCATGAACAAGCACGCACAGCTTACCCATTAGAAATCTAACATACTCCCTTGCATGCAAGTGCGTGCTTCTAAAGGCTCAGAAACTGCCCTTTACTTACAAAGCAATTAGACCGCTTAAAACAAGTGTTGTGCGCACACCCCACCCTACCCTGCTCTTATATATACATATATATGTGTATATGTATAGATGTATGTATGTGTATATATATATATATATATATATATATATATATATATATATATATGTGTGTGTGTGTGTGTATATATATATATATATATATATATATATATATATGTATATGTGTGTGTGTGTGTGTGTGTGTATATATATATACACACACACACACACACACACAAACACACTTTAAATTCACACAAAACTGCAGAAGACAGTCATTGTATTGTTGTGTTCATGTGCTGGAATTAAAAAAAAACTCACTCAATTCATTTTTGCCTTCCATTGGTTTATCTGCAGTAGGCAAGATCTTTATAAACTGTTGTGACTTTCCCACTCCATATCTTTGTATCAGTGCCTTTAGCGACATTGGATTAGGTGTTCAAATCCCAGGCATTCTAGTCTGACCATAAAATACAATAATGCCAGGCAGAATGGGTATTATCAGGGGAATAGTGAACAGGTGTGTTGTGAGGCATGATGCCACAGGCAGAGGACCTTATCATCCCTTGAAGGTCTATTATTTTCCTCATAACAACCAATCTGGAGGACATTGTGCTTAGATAATGGAGATATGTGTTAAATTGTTTTGTATTACTATATGCAGGGCCGCTGTTAGCATTTTAGGGGCCTCCAGCAAGTTTCAAGTTGGGAGCCCCTTAGGCACTTCCAATGTAAGTATCACCTTGTCACTGCCACCCCTCATAAGCAGCCTTTTAGTTCATGCTACAAGCTTTTAGGAGTAGTGCACACAGTCTGACCAGTAGCTATAAGGCTCTTACATTACAACAAGCCTATGTACCGCAGTATGTTGGCCCATCTTACAAAGGGACATTCACAGTTAGTGGCATTTAGTTGCAACAATGATACATTACAACAACTCTATGTAACTGTCTGGACTTGGGTGAAATGACACCCTAGGCCTACTGTTTCAGACCCCCACACACATACCCTCCAGTCCTCCTCTCTGTTTACCCCCATGTTGGGCTCCCCATATGAAGCACATTACTTTTTTTTTTCTTTCTTTTCTCACATTTTGCCTTATTCTTCAGCTTTTTCAAAACACCATAACTTTATATGTGCTCAGAAGTGCATTGTTAAGTTTTTCCTTTTTATACAACCTTTTCATCCAATGATGGCATAAACAAAAATTATGATCAAAGATAGAAATTCAGTGTTTCTGTTCAGCTTTAGTTTTTCTTGCAGCCCATCCTTTCCTAACCAACACAGCACAGTAGTAATAATATAGGAAATAATTCAAAAAAGACAGGGTCCAAGAAGCCATAGGGTTATAGATGCTCTGGGACGCACTTTAAAGCATTTTCCCAACCTTTTAATCCAATGGTGGCCTAAACTAAAATCATGAGTAAGAAAAGAATTTCAGTCTTATTTTTATTGTCTTTCAAGGAAGATATTAAGTTCTGTCCAAGGCTAAATGCTCAAAGCTGGCAAAATAGTAGCTCATAATAAACTAATAATCCAATTGTTGTGAGGATACACAGGTCTATCCCAGAATACTGCCTGCCTCCCTAACCCCCCCCAAAAAAGACAGTGACTGCCTATGTATCCCACTGGTGTTAGATTGGGATGAAAGCAGACATACAAATTGCCACAGTCATGTATTTCAAGTGACTGCTGACATACATATGCATAGCATGCTTCCTCACTCCTCACCCGTAGCCCCCAAAGGCAGCCATCAGTATATGTGCCTGAAGTATGATGGTGAGGAAAGTTAAAAATAATGCTGACAGTAATGTATTCTACTTCACTGCCCCTACCGAAGTTGTAGCAGCCTTTTGTGTACACCTGTGAGGTCTGTCAGAAAAGTAGGACAAACATTAACCTCACACTGAGCAGAGTGGATAAGAGCTATTGACTCCAACTCTTAGCTGAGATATATAAGTATCCTGTTTTTTTCGATTATTTATACAGTTTATTGTTTCTAGCAATTTATATATAGCACTTTTATTGTAATCTGCACGGGTAACTGATTTGTTTGCAATTAAAGCATTCTGTATCTTTACAAATCTTTATCTGTTTAAAAACTTTCATTTTGTGGCTTTCTCTAGTGCTTTGTAGGCTAATAGCTGCAGGCTAGTGGGGGCTGGTTCTTTTGTGTTTTTGTAAAAAAAAAGTTGTTGTTCTGGTATTTAAGCCCTAACTTTGAGAGAGTTTCTGTCTATACACACTGAGCAGAGTGGATAAGAGCTATTGTCTCCAACTCTTAGCTGAGATATATAAGTATCCTGTTTTTTTTTTCGATTATTTATACAGTTTATTGTTTCTAGCAATTTATATATAGCACTTTTATTGTAATCTGCACGGGTAACTGATTTGTCTGCAGTTATAGCATTCTGTAGCTTTACAAATCTTTATCTGTTTAAAAACTTTCATTTTGTGGCTTTCTCTAGTGCTTTGTAGGCTAATTGCTGCAGGCTATTGGGGGCTGGTTCTTTTGTGTTTTTGTAAAAAAAAAAAAAAAAAGTTGTTGTTCTGGTATTTAAGCCCTAACTTTGAGAGAGTTTCTGTCTATACGCACTGAGCAGAGTGGATAAGAGCTGTTGACTACAACTCTTAGCTGAGATATATAAGTATCCTGTTTTTTTCGATTATTTATACAGTTTATTGTTTCTAGCAATTTATATATAGCACTTTTATTGTAATCTGCACGGGTAACTGATTTGTTTGCAGGTAAAGCATTCTGTATCTTTACAAATCTTTATCTGTTTAAAAACTTTCATTTTGTGGCTTTCTCTAGTGCTTTGTAGGCTAATAGCTCCCCAGCCACCCTCCCTGTTGTTGTCTTGTGTTATACTTGGTGGCTTTGCAGTTGCCCGCCCCTACTGTAAATCTGATCTGGGACACTCCTCCCAGTCTAGTGTCATTAGCTCATTCTACCTAATACAGAAAGAGAATTTGATAAGGCCTTCTGTTTCTCCTTTTTCCCTTAAAAAAAAAAAAAAATGCCTGAATTTCCTTATGTTCTGACTGTGCTTCTCAAACATTTTGGAAATATAGAGTATATTTTAGAGCATTTATTGTAACTGTAATTGCCTTAATATTGCTGCAACTCAAGTGCTCTAGGTTGCACTGCATCTGAAGTGTTTGTGTGTTTTAGCTGCTTTTCTGTATATATAGACTTCTCTGTATATGTAGACTAGCTACTTATTCTGCTGTATTACTGCCTCTTAAATCGTCTTTCAGTTGTGCACTTGCCTTGCTTCATTTAAAAAGTTTTAAATTGCTAATTTTGTAGAGTTTTAATTGCATTTACTGTTTAGGACTACACACTCAAGTGTGTTAGACTTTTCTGTGTTTATTTACTGTATTATTGCATTGTTTAGCCTGTTTCAACAAAAAAAATAATATATATATATATATATATATATATATATATATATATATATATATATATACACTATCTTGTTTGCTCGTTTCCCACCTTTTCTAGCCAGGCCTTGCTTGTCTCAGGACTTTATTTTCTGTGCTCAGAGCTATCCAGACCTTGCTGTGGCAGAGGAAGTCCTACTGCCTACCAGTGGGACTGGTGAGCATTGTACTGCCTATCTAACACTAGAGTAGTGGTTTCCAGCTCTGAAATTGTAATTTTATTAGCCTTTTTGGGCTGATTTCTATCCCTTTCAACTTTCTGGCTTAAAAACTTGTGTGTTTGCACATTTTTCACATCGTGCAGCACTGCGAGGCTACAGTTGAACTATTCCAAGTGCCAGAAAGTCTGCTCTGCAAATTTTCCCTTAAAACTAGCTGGTTTCTCAGTAGAAGGACTAAAATCTGAACCCCTGTGACTAGCACTTTCTCTAAAACCTGCTGTAAAGCACTAGGAAGCCTGAAACTGATACAAGCACGCAGCTGTCCTTGTCAATAAGGAGAAATTAATCATAGGCACTAAACAGCCTACAATTGCAAAGTACCTTGCAACGGTAAGGGAAAACAGCTCTTAAACCTTACAAAAAAGCACCTAAACAGGCATGTCCAAGGGTCGGCTTACGGTGGTTTCTCCTGTCCACCTGGTGAATCTGGGCATACTGGGGCAATGCGGCAACTGCCTCATGTACACAGACAATCCTCTCCTCCTACCACCCAACACTACAACCTGCGAGAGATGCACTTACATAGCCAAACTGGAAGCAAAGCTCTCTCCGGTCAAGACTGTGCTAGACAGTCAAGAGGAGAAGACTAACACCTGCATTACACCTCTAGCAACTCATAGCCCTTCAAAACCGACACCATCAACTCCCACATATAGCAACACTAAACCCACATATGTGGAGGCCCTTAATATTAACCTACCCAAGGAACAAGGACCTCCGAAGCCGAAACGCAAACAAACACGAGTCACAACCAAAGTGACGCATAGCTCACAACACCAGTGTGCCACCCAACAACAGCCCCTAAGGCAAGACAATGTACCCAACACTTTAGTCATAGGTGACTCTATAGTCAGGCACACTGATGTCCCACTCACCAGGCTGAACAAGGAGAAAATTACAGTCAGCTGCCTGTCGGGTGCCAGGATCCGCCACATAACGCATGCACTCAAGTCACTCCACAACAAGTACAAATACAACTCTGTCATTGTCCATGCTGGAGTAAATGACTTGAGATGTACCTCCCTGGACTACATGAAAAGAGACATGGAAGAGCTCTTGGATCATGTGACCCAGGCAGGTATGACCTAGCCCTGAGTAGCATCCTGCCTTCGCCCAGAATGATACCACAGTATAAGGACAAAATGATTGACTTCAACAATTGGTTAAGCTTCTGGTGTCATTCAAAGGGGATCCAGTATTTGTCTGCCTGGGAAGACATGATTGACAAACCACGATGCTTTGCCAGAGATGGTCTGCACCTGTCACCCCAGGGATTCAGTTTACTGGCTAAAGCTCTTGCCACCCCTATAGTGCCTTTTTTTAGGCAAGGTTCAAAGGATAAAACCACCACCATAACAAATACAAGCATGCAAAATCTGAAGGTAATGCTACTCAATGCTAGAAGTCTAAACCTCAAAATGCACTCTCTCAAGGCACTCCTAAAAATGGAGAACATTGATATCTGTGCAGTGACTGAGAACTGGTTCAAGGCTCCAGAGACCACCCCTGCAATACCAGGCTACAATTCTTACCACACTTTTTGGCCACAAAACCAAGACCGAAACACTAAAGGTGGAGGAGTGTCCATATTCATCAAGGATATTCACACCTCCAGGCTAGTTGCCCAACACAATGCATCTGAAATTCTCCAGGTGCAACTAACACTAGGTAAGACTGCAATCCAAATTGTAGCTTGCTACAGATCCCCCACCATACCCCAAGATTCTCACTACACCTTCCTAAACATACTGGAAAATATTAAGATACAACCAAACACCCTAATACTAGGTGATTTCAGCTACCCTGCCATTAATTGGGAAAACTACTTTGCTACCAACTCCTTTTCCTAACGGTTCTTGGAATTCATAAATTCCAACACCCTGGATCAACTAATCCATTGTCCCACCAGGGGCTCCAATATCCTAGACCTGGTCATTACCAACATGGGAGATAGATGCTCCACACCAGTGGTCACCCCCTCATTGGTCAGGTCTGACCATAAGCAAATCACCCTTGACATCCACATCCCACCCCCACCCCCCAGTAAGGAAACCTCCTTAAAAAACTTCTCCAAAGCCAACTTCATGCTACTGAAGTCAGAAGTGACAAACTTCACAACACCCACGCAGACTGGATCTGGAAGTTCGACTGCAGAATCCTACACTAAGGCACTGTACGGGCACATCCACTCGTGCATGAATCGTGCCATCCCAAATAGAACCAAGATGCTCTTCTCCAAAAAAAGGAAGCCAATCTGGTGGTCCCCTGCTATAAACAAACTATACAACAGAAGGAAGAAACTGTTGCAGAAAAGAGGAAAATCCCAGGATGCAAATAACTCTCTCACCAGCCTCAGTAAGAAGCTGAGATCCCTCATAAAATCCTCAAAAGCTAGTTGTGAAAATAAAATTGCCAAAGATTTCAAAGACAACCACAAGGCATTCTATAGTTATGTCAAGAATCTAAATGGCAATGCTCAGATCTGCTCTGAGCTACAACAGAATGGCATTATACATACTGATCCCAAGGATATTGCCAATATCTTGGCAGATCGATTTAGTGCCAACTTCACTCCCCTTTCACCTACCTAAAGGGCCCATCTCAATACCAAAAGATTGCCAAATTCCGATAATCACAGCCACACAGGTAGAAACAGCACTCTGCAAACCTAACAATACAGCATCCATGGGACCAGATGACATCCCAGGCTGTATACTACATGAACTATAAAATGAACTGGCACCCCACCTAAGTGTCATGTTTATTCATAGCCTCACCTCAGGCTTCGTGCCCACTGAGTGGCACACAGCTACAGTTATCCCGATCCACAAGGGAGGATCCACCTTGGATCCCGGGAACTACTGCCCCATCAGTCTGACAAGCCTGATCTGCAAGGGCATGGAACGCATTATCATGGAACTTATAAACAAAGACATTGGCAACCTCCAGACACTGGACCTCACCCAGTTTGGGTTTGTGAGGGGCCGATCTTGTCAACTGAATCTGATTGACTTCTTCAAATCGGTCTCCAGAGCTGTGGACGAGGGTAAGAAGGTCCACACAGCCTATCTGGACCTCGCCAAGGCCTTCGACACCATCCCCCACTCTGGAATCATAGATAAACTTACTAAGCTGGGCATAAATCCCTATGTCACTCAATGGGTTGCCAACTGGCTTACTGACAGAACCCAGACTGTAAAAGTAGCCGACTCCAAATCCAGCTCCAGACAAGTGACAAGTGGAGTACCTCAGGATTCAGTCCTGGGACCACTCTTGTTTGGCATCTACTTCTCTGAAGTACAGGCCAACACTAAGGGACTCTGGCTAACAAAGTTTGCAGATGACTGCAAACTGGGAGCCATTATTGAATCCCCAAATGATGCGGATATTCTACAAAAGGGCCTTACAGAAACAGATGCCTGGTGCCAGAGCCATGGGCTCAAGCTTAATGTCAAGAAATGTATAGTCATCCCCTTTGGAAAAAAACATGTACCCATGAACTACCATATAGGTGGCAGGACACTAAACATTGAATGTGTTATAAGAGACTTAGGGACACAAGTGGACAGTGGTCTCACTTTCGATAACCACATCACCACAACAGTCAGGAAATCCTTCTATGTGGCACACCTCATCACTAAGGGCTTTTCATCCAGAAAAAAGGAGGTCATTGTCCCACTGTACTCATCCCTCATTAGACCCATTATAGAGTATAATGCCCCATTTGGTATGTACCTCACAAGACATCTGCAACAGCTGGAAAGGCCACAGAAATACCTCACTAAAAGAATCACAGGCCTAAAGCAGATGCCATATGCTTACCGTCTAAAAAAATCTCCAGCTATACTCTGTGACATATCGTCTACTCAGAGGCGATCTCTGCTCAACATACAAGGCCATGTCAAACCCTGAGCTGCTGGACATGCTCCACTTAAAGAAATCCCAATCCCTCAGAGCCACACACTCCAGGGATCTAAACCTTGTCATCACAATGAACAAAACATGCTGGAGGGATAGGTTCCTGACCCAGAGACTCCCCATACTCTGGAATAGACTGCCCATACATGTCAAGTAGAGCACCTCATTGGCCCTCTTCAAAAGGAACCTTGATGATTGGATGGGAGATAGAAAATTCACCCCGGGGATCATGTCAGTCGCCCTGCTAGACAGGGGCCCATAGAAGTAAATATTGTGGGAAAAAATTTCCAGGGAATTGTTATGGCTAGGCTTGCATAGGCCTGAGGGCCGATAGCCTAGTACCAACCTATGAATTATCCGTAGGCCAAACATAAGCTATACTTATTTACTGTACACACCTCTAAGGTTTGACTGTGATGAAAATTAAATAAATAATAACCACAAAGCCCCCCCCCTCCCACACACACACACACACACACACACACACACACACACACACACACACACACACACACACACACACACACACACATAAGCTACAGTAGTTTTCTGTACACACACATATGAGCAGAGCTGGGTTTAGAATGGGTGTAGTTGAGAGCAGTGGCCGTTATCAGCTTTATCCTAAGAGTTTCATATCACAGCCCTGTTCAGGTTAAAGAGCATAATCAGAAAATTAATATATTTTTTGTCCTCATTTTTCCCCAGCCAGCAACAGCTTTTAGTCAAGGATGATTAATACAGTCTAGAGAGTATGGGCAACCAGAATCCTAGAATATCTAAGTGACTGAATGTTTTATGATATATTTTATGCCTTACCTTTCAAATGTAATTACTTGTTAGCTGTATTTTTTACTGATACCCAGAAGAATAACATATGTATCCTAGCATTAGTGGGTGTGTGCATAGATAAAAATCAGTGATATTTTTTACAAAGACACGCACAAGTATAAGCCATAGCAATATTAGTTTTGTACTTAGTTCAGCAAATAGCAATACATTGTGCAACACTGATACTGCCACGGTTTACTATAACGTATCCGAATGGCAGTCAGTCAAACCGCCGATGTTCAAAATCACGGTTTTCAATGGTCAGCCGAGGTTAGTCAAGTTGCATGGTGCACTTGACCATTTGACAAGTGACGTCCCAAGACTGTGGAGGGAGGTTGCACTTCACTGAGGAACAGGGAAGTAGCCCATTTCCTCACTGTAGTGCAGTCTCGGAGTTGGTATATTTAATGTGCAGGGGAAGCTAACTAACATGGCTGCAAGATGGGAATGTCGAAAATGTATACACATTTTCGTGTTTACCATTTTCAACATTCCGGTCTTCTGATGTTTCCAAATGCAGCATTATTTTCCGATGTTGCAACCAAAGCACTACACCAACCATTAGGATAGTGTAGTTGGTGTCACACCATCGATGGTCTGGATCCTTTCTTGGTGAGTTTCTTCTAGCCGTGTGTTTCCTGTGGTCTGAACTTTAGGATGGAGCTTTTGAGGGGAGATGCAGTTGATGCCAGGCTGTCAAATGCCTAAGTCCTTCAGTGTGGATCAACTGATGTTGTTTGTCCCCTTTGAGTAGATTCTCCAGATCAATTTGTGCCTACTCTCTGTAGGAGGTTGAAGAAGTTAAAAGCAATGGAGTTAAAAAAAAATTTTGCGAGGCTCTTTTTTCATATCAACTTTTTTATTGGTGTTGAGGCAGAAGAGCACTGTGTTAGTCTGATTTGATTACTGAATTTTACAGAATTTTATATGCATGTAAAAGGGATATCCCTCTGCTTTGGCCCACCCCTGGGCATGTTCTTCGGGTCTATATTATCCAAACGAAAACTGGAATGTGCGAATCCACTTTGAGCGGCACAAAATGAGCGAATGTCGCAAATATTGAAGGAATGAACGGAAATCTCCGTAGGGAATTCTTCCCTTTACTTCAATGGGGTGCGATCTCGGAGTTGGTATATTTAAGTAGCGGGGGTGTGGGGGCACCCCCCCCCCCACGTGGGGGGTGCAGGGGGGATTGCTCACTGCATAAAACAGTAAAAGTTTTCGTGTGTTACTTTTTTTATTTCTGTGGTTCGATGTTTGCGACATTTGCTCAGTTTGTGTCGCGCAAAGTGGATTCACGCATTCCGGTTTTCATTCGACTAATATAGACCCTTGTTCTTCCAGGGAAGGGAAAGGGAATGTTAGGGATGTGTTCAAGGCTTCACCATGAGGTCTGCCTCTTACAAAGAATGTTTCTGTTTAACTCTTTGAGCTCAGGTTTTATTATAATTCATTCACTGTATTCTTCACAAATGTAGTCCCTGCGATATAAATGTTGATAAGCAGACAGGAACTATTTTTGTCAGTATTACCAGTTAATGTTGTGGGCGTTTCTGCTGCACTTTCGCTAATGGTTTCATCAGCCCTGCCTCTGAAGGGTCTCCCAATGGACCTGGAATGGATTGTATTGGGAGTTTAATTAAGTAACAGTATCCAGAATCAATAGATTATGCAAAACATTATTTTAGCTGTCAGAAACAAAATCTGAAAGCCTATTAGATCAACTAATCAAATTGTCCAGGAGACCCAATGAGTCTTAAAGTGGAATAAACCAAACTTGATTGTTACCAGAACGTTGGCAAAAGTCCACATTGTCCATGGATAGAATTCTTGAGCCTTTTTGGTGTCTCTTAGTATTATGGGGATGCCTCCAAGATAGCCCTGTGTAGGTATGTGATCCACTTATGTTTAATATGGCCAGGTAATGAAAAGGCGTGGTCCATATTTTTTTTGGAAAATCCAACATCCAAGTTTCATGGTCAGGATGTTCAGTAGAACATATGGTAATGTGGCTTTCTGAGGTTAAGGATGCAGTTGATTTGAGAACACGGTGTTACATCCTAGTGGTTTGGCTGCTTGTAGACAAACCTGCCCTTCCAGCTCATTCTTTTGATGTCTGTGATTTCTGTTGTTTCCATCTAGTTGACCATAATCAACTTTGTCTATGAGCTAGAACAGGTATATATTGTTTCTAGTTCTCTCATTTGAATTTTTTGTTTGTTGACCTCTTCTACCTAATGTCTATGTAATGGTGCGCAATTCTGGTCTTAAGCTTTTGATAGTTTTAAGCTAAATACACATCACATGTCTCACTGTGATCAAATAAAAGGGAAAAATCATGCAATGTACAGAATTCAAATACTTACCCCTTCCACATGCTTCTGAATTGTCCCTAATTTTGGTCTGTCCCTCATAATGATTTTCTGGTAAATCAGTGAAGATTACTGTCGTTCACTGAAGCCAGACATTATAGTTTCATGCTTCTTGAGAAAATACAAGTTCTTATATTTAAAAATGTTGGTTTTATCATACATTCTTGAGTGCACTCAGTGTCTATTGGTCGATCCTTCACTTGCTTTCTCTCTCTGATTCTATATTTCTCATACACAGACATACATATATTGCTTTTTTCTTTTCTGTACTTGTGTTTAGCTGTGTTTAGTGAGTATAAAAAAAAATGGCTTTTTTTTTTTTAATTCCCAGTTTTACTGCAGCTTAATATGCTTTATACCCGACAATATCTGTATAGTAACACCCTGTTGGAGAACGTTCTAGGTATCAGTATACATTTCACCCATTATCTGACAGTTATTAAGCTTGAAGCTTGTTAATCCTCACTTGTATGTTTTGTAACCAAAAGCAGAATAGCTTCTTGTACTTGCCTTTGGGCCTCTGTGGTTACCACAGTGCAAAGTGGTAATTTTGTTGGAGATCTGCCTTTCCCACTCTCTCTGTTGCATACATTTTCAGGGTTGACTGTGTTTCCACTGACTTGGCACTGCATGCGTGCATCTTTCATGAGGGAGCGTGGGTCTTTAGTGTGTCCTGTTTGTCCCTACTGTGGCTAAGTGTTGTTGTACAATATGTTTTTGATCATCTGGTTGGATGCTGATGCCCATGTTTCACTCCTTCAAGCCGTGTAACATCTTCTCCAACCTGATATCTCACAGAGGATACCACTGCTATAGAACAGAGTCTTCGTCCACATAAACAAAGTTAATTCCTGTCCATATTCAAGTGCAACTTAGATCTGTGGATGGGAAACAGAACATTTACCCCAGGACTGGCCTGTGTACTATTAATGGAGAGTCCTGTCTGGTGGACCCCAGCCATAAACAAACTATACAATAGAAGGAGGAAGCTACTAAATGATAGAGCAAAATCCCAAAAAGGGAAGGCATCACTGATCAGTATTAGCAAAAAACTACGGGCACTCATAAAATTGTCTAAGGCCAGCTTCGAGAGAAAAATTGCACAGGACACTAAGGATAATCACAAGGCTTTCTTTAGTTATGTTAGGAACCTGGGTGGTAATTCCCAGATATGCTCAGAATTAGTCCAAAATGACAAAAAAATACACAGAACCCACAGACATTGCCAACATCCTAGCTGACAGGTTCAGAGCAAACGTCTCCCCCCCCTCACCACCAAAAGGGCAAATATCTATCCCAGCAGGGTGCTGCCCCCCTGGCATCTCAGATGCTCAGGTAAGAGCCGCCCTCTCCAAAGCAAAAAACACAGCATCAATGGGACCAGACAGTGTCCCGGGCTGCATCCTACATGAACTCCAAGAAGAGCTAAACCCAAACATAAATCTACTGTTCAATCTCAGCCTTACTACAGGATATGTGCCCAAAGAGTGGCGTACAGCAACAGTGGTCCCTCTCCATAAAGGTGGTGCCTCAACAGATCCTGGAAACTATCGCCCCATAAGCCTGACTAGCTTGTTCTGCAAAGCTATGGAAAGGATCATCATGGACCTCATAAATAAAGATATTGGGGACCTACAGACACTGGATCCTACCCAGTTCGGCTTTGTTAAGGGAAGATCCTGCCTCTTAAACCTGGTTGATTTCTTTGAAACAGTCACCAAGGCCATTGACGAGGGGAAGGTGGTCCACACAGCCTACCTGGACCTCGCAAAAGCCTTTGATATAATACCCCACTCGGGCATTATAGATAAGCTCACCAGCTTAAATATAAACCCCTATGTCACTAGATGAATTGCAAACTGGCTCAAGGACAGAACCCACATGGTTAGAATTGCTGGAGCCATGTCAGACTCCAAACCAGTTACAAGTGGTGTCCCACAAGGCTCAGTCCTGGGACCTCTCTTGTTCGGTATATATTTCTCGGAGGTACAGGCCAACACGGAAGGACTGTGGCTGACCAAGTTCGCAGATGACTGCAAACTGGCCATAATCGACTCTCCAGCCGACACAAGCATCCTCCAAAAGGGCTTCATAGAAACAGACAACTGGTGCCAGAGCCATGGCCTCAAGCTAAATGCCAAAAGTGTATAGTCATCCCTTTGGCAAAACAAAGTGCCCACAAATTACCACATAGGTGGTAATCCATTAAGTACAGAAGAAGTAATTAGGGACCTGGGGACCCAAGTTGATAGCAATCTCTCATTTGACAACCATGTGGCCAAAGTGGTTAGAAAAACATTTTATATAGCCCACCTAATCATAAAGGGATTCACATCTAGATCAGGGGAGGTCATTGTGCCTCTTTACTCATCCCTCATCAGGCCCATAATTGAGTACAATGCCCCTTTTGAGATGTACCATACCAGACACCTGCAGCAACTGGAAAGACCCCAAAAGTACCTCACCAAGAAGATCAAATGGCTCAAATAGATGCCATATGCTGCCCGGTTAAAGAAACTCCAGCTCTACTCAGTGGCATACCACCTGTTCAGAGGCGATCTGTGCCTGACGTATAAAGCCATGTCCAACCCGGAATTAATGGACATGCTGCACCTCAGAAAATCCAAATCCCATCGAGCTACGCGCTCGAGAGACTTGAACCTCAGCACTGAAATAAATAGGACATGCTGGAGGGACAGATTCATAACCCAGAGGCTCCCTTCACTCTGGAATAAAATCCCAGTCCAGGTTAGGCAGAGTCCCTCATTGACTCTCTTCAAGAGGAATCTTGATGAGTGGATGGGAGATCGTAGGTTTACCCCAGGTATCACTTCTGTGTCACTGTTAGACAGAGGCACAGTATACTAACCTCAAAAAAGGGCATAGCAAAATAAATTTAAAATGTGTGGCGAAAGCCAAACACATTCTGGCTAGGCTTATAAATGCCCTAGGGCAGATAGCCTAGTATGAACCTATGAACATAGACAGCTCCTAAATTCTTTATCCCATGCATGGGTCCCCTCAAATTATCTATAATATTATCCCAGGTATTCTTATTAAGGTTAATACATAATTATTGACGACGGGATAGGTATGGGTTAGGTAAGGCCAATCTATAACTAAATGGGATAGGTTATTTCGGGCACAGAAAGGGAAACTGGTTAGGCTTAAAATGGCCCACAAGGGCAGCTAGCCTAGTACTTACCCTTGAACCTATGAAAGCCTGCCAGACTGCTGGACATCAAGATAACATGCTATATGTACAGGAAGGACTGTGGAATGAATTTTAGCTTTCCAAATTAGAAATGTGCTATGAACAACATTTATATCATTGTTGTGTTATTTATTAACTAAGTAGGTAAAACAATTATTTTCAGACCCTTTTGTAGCCGTAAACCTTGGTCAAAGAGACAAGCAAAAATACACCCTATATCTGGACAATTTGTTACAGCCAGTCACCCAGCATGTTATTGAGGAGGTGGGAGGTGACAGAACTACCTACACAAAAACCTGTGCAGAAAGAGTGAAGACATGCAACTGCAAACAGAGAGTGACTGGAGGT
Organism: Protopterus annectens; assembly: GCF_019279795.1. Taxonomy (NCBI): domain Eukaryota; kingdom Metazoa; phylum Chordata; order Ceratodontiformes; family Protopteridae; genus Protopterus; species Protopterus annectens. The sequence continues at coordinate 421,555,306 of NC_056726.1, read as the reverse complement.
TCTGATTGAACCCCAGACGCAGAAACTATAAGGCAAAGATTTTACTGCTGTGCCCAGCTGAGGCTTCATCTCGTCCTCTCAACACTACTCTTGTTAGTTATTAGTCAAAGTAGATACAAAGTGAACATTACTTTGATTTTATTCAAATTCTGGTGTCTTAACTACACACCCGCACACGCACACACACACACACACACACACACACACACACATATATATATGTGTGTGTGTGTGTGTGTGTGTGTGTGTGTGTGTGTGCATTTATTTCTTTATTTACACATAAACCTTGTGTAAAATTACCTAATATAATAAGAACATGTATATATTTTTCTTGGACATGAGTTGCAGTTTTTGTTGCAGTTATCGATGTTCCCTAGATATTACACATCACTTATTTTCACATGCAGTTTTGTGAGAGAGTGAACTTAATGTTCTACATGTATACAACTATGCACAAAGTAGGTGCATAGTTTCTGCATTTTGCCGCTCACACTATTTAATCTAGATTATTACTGCTGGCTGACCTGGTACGATCTCCCTGCGTACGAGGAGGGGTATGTTAACACCTTGGAATGCTATTGCTATTCTTTTTTATTTTCATTTTTATGTGTAATTTAAAATGGTTTCATGATGCTTTAGTAGCTCTAGTTCTTATTTGGGCTTTTTTAAGTAGACAGGCAGCCATTAGGTTTATTTTATTACTTGCCTTTTGTTTTCATTGTAAAGGCAGATGTTGGCAGCTGCTTCTTACAAGCTTTGCTGTTAGAAGCCATTGTCATAATTATAGTCAGTGGAAAATACATCAGACACAAAGCTGTACTTTTGTATATTTGGCTGGTGGTAGAAAATGCAGACTGGCTATGATATGCACAGTTGTAAAGTAAAACATGGAGTGGAAGTTTCATTCCTCACACTGTGTCTATTTTAATCGTGCCTTTCGGATTCAATTTTTAAAATACAAAGCAGGTTATTTAGCAGCAATGGCCCCTGTAAAGGTTTTGTAGGCGAATATTCTTGAAAATGAACCTTGTGATACAGTGCACGTCTTCTTTAAAATATCTAACCTGTTGTATTGTAATTATTTTTTTCATTTTCCATAAATAATCTGAATAGTTCAGTATTGTTGATTAGACTTCATGAAGAACCAATATGAAAACACTTTAGAAAACTGGAGGGTACATGGCAGTGGCGGCTGGTGACTTCAAATTAAAGGAGGGCTGCAGGAAACAGCTGAATGGGTGAGGCCAATGGGAAGGGGTGTGGTCAATTAGAAAGGGGTGGAGCTATGCTCAAAACCACAACTGGAACTTTAATTAAATATGCTGCCCTGGGTGCCAAACAGTCATTATGAGAGTCCAATCAAGACAAAATGAAGTGTAGAAGAAAAAAATATTTCAATGCATTGGCTACATGACAACTTATCCAGATGGAAACAGGTTGTGAGGCATGAAATAATAAATTACTTTTTAATACATTACTGGAATGCCAGTCAAAATCAAGTATAAAAAAACAAGCAGCACTCAACTCAAACCACTACTCCTTGCACTGCAGTTCTAATTATAATTTATATTCAGCTTTATAAAATTACCAAGTAACATGCTGAAAGTAGCAATCTCTGTGATACCCCCACCTGTAAAAATGTTTCTTATCCAAAAAAGACCTGCTGCCTGACACAACTATCTACTTGTTTCATGGGGAAGACATGATCAAAGTAAAAAATGAACAGCAAACACGAAACAAGCTCAAAATAAATTGCTTAAAGGATTCCTGCACAAGTTATGGACCACACATGATAGATTGGCATTCTGTTTAGTTTACGGGTAAGCCTGCAAAGATGACTGCAATTCTCCAACAAAAGATGACTGCAAGTCTCCAATAAATGTAATGAGCTTCTGAAAATACTGTAATCCCGTCCTTTTATTACAAATACTGTCATATGCATTTCAATACCCAAGTCTTATACATTATCTAGTTATGTAAATATTCTCTGCATGGCAACAACGAAAAGGCTTTCAATGCTGGTAATTCTTTAACAGTATGCTTATTAAAGCTTACTTGCATCTTACAATCTTCGACAAGCTTACCTGATGGTCATTAAATCATTGCTACTTAAACAGAGCAACAGGGCACTGTGACATCATGCATTTCCTGAATAATAAGAAGCATAAATCAACAGTATAAAAATCTGACAGAAAACCAAAACATTCTGCAAAATCAAGGACAGATGAAAAGCCACGGTCGTACTTGTGGTCTACCTTGGATGGGGAATACTCTGCACACTTACACTGCATAACTGCTCCTTTCCTTGGACACATCCAGAGCCACTACAATGGGGAATGGGGTACAACAAGTACGTCACAATTTGAAATGTCTATGGCTGACAGTGATGGCTCTGACACTCATACCTCTCAACTTCAGAGCAAGAAATCTGGACAAAGCCATGCATAGAACAAGAAGTTTGACACAGGCCCAAAAATAAGGACATTTTTTAAATATTGCTCTTATTAACTTAGATAATAGAACAGTAGTAGGTCTTGCATTAGTACGAATTTTCTGAAGGGTATGAAATCTGAAACTCAAATGTCTGTCATTATTTTCTAACTTCAATCTTTAATGATTTGCCACTAATTTGCCAGAAAACCACAATTTTATGAAAAACAGACCAAAAATGTGATGCAAAAATATAAAGTTGCCACACAATACAGCTGGGAACCTGTCAAAAAAGGGACACCTTTTTAATATTAACACTGTTAACTTGAGCAGCTAACAAACTAAGAGCATCTACATGCATTTCTGAAATAAAAGTAATCTATAACTCTGATCATTACACTTATATATAAATGTAAACCCTCCACGTTTTCTACCAAAATTGCCATTTTGAGGAGGGATTATTAGGGGAGAGCAAAATTTTGAGCCAAAATTGGGGACAATTGAGAGGTTTGGATATTCCTAATTCTACAAAGCGATTTGCACGTACCTCTCAACCTCTTAATACAGGAAATCTGGACAAGGCCAAATATATTGGGGGAACATACAAACACTACTAAATAGAATAATAGGTCTTGCATTAGCATGCATTTTTCTGAAGGTTATGACGTCTGAAACTCAATGTCTGTCATTTAGTGACTTCATTCCTAAATGATTTGCTAGAAAACCAAAAAATAAGAAGCAAATATCTATTCATTCTGCAAAAATATGGACAACTGAGAGGTATAGTTCAACTGGGGCTGTCTGAGTTTGCTACCCCCCTCACAAAATCATGATCGAATGGAGCCTCCCCCCTGCAGCCATTCCAACTTCCCATTCCTTGGTTATTTTGCCCAATTTACCATAAACACTAATGTGCATGATTTAGATTTCATTTGAAAGTTTTATTTTGCATTTTACAACACAAACCCTAATAGATATCTGTTAAACAAAGCAATGCAGTCTCACAATGAAAATAGACTTCGCATTAAAACTTCTCTGCCCTTGAAACTCACATGCATTGAAACAGCATTGAAACCCACATTCAAAGAAAATACATTTTGCCAGTGGCAGATAAAGATTAACTCTTGGCTGTTTTCAAAATCATAGGCCCCTTGAACATGAAACATACACATGCTCTTTGATACACCTTCCTGACTGTATTACATTATATTCCTTGTACAATACAGTACAGTTGTTAGACGGCATTTTAAATTTATTGTTTTGAACATTTTTCCAGTAAACAATGAAACAAAATGCATGCACCAAAGATAAAACTGCCCAATTCAGAACATTTCCATCATAAAACGTCTACTCAACCTTCTATAGTCCACCAGTATCAGTAAATATGCACAATCTCTGAAGTAGTAAAATCCACATTAAAGAAATCTGTAACTAATAAAGAGGTTGCTGCTAGCAAACAACTTTATATGTCATTGTTTTATCTACAAATAAAGTGCCTGTTGCCCTTGAAGAATAAATTGCCTGTGTTGCATGCATTAAAAAAATGATAAGCTAGTAATACCGCAATAGGGAATGGATAGCAAACTGATAACAGGTAAATAGTTACTAGGTATCTTTGCCAAAAAGGACTGCAGCATCCACCCCTCTTTACAACACAGTACAGTATCAGCAATGCATCTGTCTACTGTGGGAGTAGAACCCACAGCCTTCTGCATCAAAAGCAAGTACACTACCTGTTGTGCTATTAACAATGCAAGCAGACTTTGCATAAGCAGCACTAAACTTTTGTTCCCCTGCAGCTCTCAGCTCCTTGTAAAATCTACTCAACACTCAGCTGTATCTCTGAACTTTGCAGCACAAGAAATCTGAAAAAAGCCAAAATTTATTGGGGGGAGGAACAAAAGGCCAAAAACCAGGGACACATTTTAAACATTGCTTGTATAATGGTGGAAAGTTGCTATAATAAAATGCTGTGTTACCACCATACATTTCACTGTCCCGTCTTGAACCCAGGGGACCCTGTGCAAAACAGTCAGAGAAACATACCAGTATGCCAAATCAGCTGAAACAGAGGAAGACAAACTTAAATGGCTACTGTTTAGTGAATTCATTTCTCACCATAGCTGTCATCCTCTTAGCAAAAAGCACCTGAAAAAAGCCAATAATGTGGGAATACAGCTGCCAAACATATTCAGTGAATTCAGTTCTCACCATAGCTCTCAACCTTAGCACAAAATACCTGGACGAGGCCAATAATGGGGGAATACAGTCCCAGAAATATGGGCAAATTTCAAATATCCATGTTATAAACTTAGACAATTGCTAGAATAAAAGGTTTTGTTTTACCATGTACTTTCTGAATAATATGAAGTCTGAAATTGAAATGCCTGTTATTTTTAAACATTTGTTAACCAGGAAACTAGTCTGACTTGGAACAAAACAAAGTCAATTTTCAGCAGAGCAGGGAGAAACACTCCAGACACATCTTTGTAAGGGATTGGAGGACATGCAGACTCCACACAGAAGGCACCCCAACCAAGAATCAAACCAGAGAACCTGTAGCTGTCATGCAACAATGCTGCCAGTGCACCACTGCACTACAAACCTTTGCAAGTAAATATGAAGATACAGAAACCACAGATTTTATGAGGAACAGAACAAATATGAGGCAAACATCTGCAATTTTTTACAAATAGTGGTGGGTAGGGAATTCAGGTCCTTGCCACTTGCATCCAAGGTACAGGGTTCAAGCCTGAGTATTTCTACCCACCAGTATGTGTTATCAAGGGCATTTTACACACACACACACACACACACACACACACACACACACACACACACACACACACACACACACACAAGTGGGTCCGAAAGCAGTAAACCAGGTCCAGCTGCATTGTCTCGAAGCAGCAAACCTGCGCTCGACTTAACGCTTCCTTGCAAGAGCTTACAACGCAACTTACCTCACTACCCTCTTGTAGACCTTCCCTTTCACTCTTACAGGTACTCGTCTGTCACAAATCACTCCTGACACTCTTCTCCACCCACTCCATCCTGCCTATACTCTCTTCTTCACCTCTCTTCCACACTCACAGTTACTTTGAACTATTGACCCCAAGTATTTAAACTCCTCCACCTTCGCCACCTCTACTCCTTGCATCCTCACCATTCCTCTATCCTCCCTCTCATTCACACACATATATTCTGTCTTAGTCCTGCTGACCTTCATTCCTCTTCTCTCTAGAGCATATCTCCATCTCTCCAGGGTCTCCTCCACCTGTTCCCTACTCTCACTACGGATCACAATGTCATCTGCAAACATCATAGTCCACGGGGACTCCTGTCTGATCTCGTCTGTCAACCTGTCCATTACCCTTGCAAGTAAGAAAGGGCTCAGAGCTGATCCTTGATGTAACCCCACCTCCACCTTAAACGCAGACCTCACTGCTGTCACACTACCCTCATACATATCCTGTACCACTCTTACATACTTCTCTGACACTCCTGACTTCCTCATACAATACCACAACTCCTCTCTAGGCACCCTGTCATATGCTTTCTCTAAGTCTACAAAAAGACAATGCAACTCCTTCTGACATTCTCTGTACTTCTCCATCAACACTCTCAGAGCAAACATCGCATCTGTAGTGCTCTTTCCTGGCATGAAACCATACTGCTGATCACTAATCATCACATCCCTTCTTAACCTAGCTTCCACTACTCTTTCCCATAACTTCATGCTGTGACTGATCAGTTTAGTCCCTCTGTAGTTACTACAGCTTTGTACCATTTAATAATTTTTAAAAACTATACATCAAGGTAAAGGTTGGCTTATGGTACGTACGTTCTGTCAATGGTTAGAAGATTTACTACAAGCAAGAAAGTTGTGGGATAAAAAGATAAATTTTACACCGAAAGTTTACCAATATGAAAATTGCAAACTAAACTGTATTTTTGTACACTTTTCTTAGTTTCTGTTGATTCTGTGATAGAAGATGAAGTCTTAACCTTGTATGTTTTACCCCTACACTGAAGAAGTCTTTAGAAAACATGATAGAAACATTTCAATTCACTGGTAAAACAGCAGTGTCAGGTCCCAAAAAGTCACACTGGAGTTGATTTTTGGCTTCCCACAGGGATCACAAGCTGGAGGAGTTGTTTTTTTGATTCCCTAAACAGAATACGTCCAGTTAAATCCATTACAAAAGCTCTGAATCCTCTGTCAGTGTGCACATTCACATTTTACTGGTCTATTTTGTGTATGACAGATAAGAGCATAAATGGAGTTTGGAATCTATACAATTTATGCTTAAATAACCTTTTCTTCTTACAAGAAAAATGTAAGACCTTGGAATAAGCTGGCAGATATGTTTGTAAGTCAATAGAAGGGTGTATGGAAGCTTGTTAAGATTTAAATAAGTCATGGAGGTGGAAGGAAAGAGGAGCCGTAATAAAATGGTAAACATGACAAAATCACTGATGGCAGTCTTTAAGGTTATTTGCAACATTATAGGTTTATGTAGTGATTTTCATATTCTTTATTCAGTAGTAGGTCTGCTTTTAGGTACATTAGATTAGCACATATTTACAAAAGAACATATTTACAAAACAATACATATTAAAGTGTTGCAGTTTACCTTCCCAAATGACATATCCCACACACAGCATGTATTTTCCCATTTTTTACACCTGAGAGTATTTGGTTCTCTATTGAAAACTAAGTTTATAAGTTTATGCTAAGAACAGTTAATCCTCTGGTATTCACTGTCCATTCCTTGGTTATAACAACACTTGAGTATAATCCTTCATCTTGTTACAACAGCATTTTCCTTCTCATTGTCCCATACTATATACCATACTGTAATGGGCCATGCTGATTACACTCCAAAGTCAGTCAAAACAGATAATACAGGATTATGATCAGTTGACTGTTTATTGACTGTTTATAAACCCACTCATTATGTGCTTGAGACATGAGTACCAAGAAATACACCTCTCGATCTACGATCTGAGCAAGTTTCTCCTAGACAGTTTGATCGCAACCTTGAGTCTCCCCTGAAAAGAGGCCATTGGCATAGTAGGACTAAGCTAGTAAACAAAGTGTAAAATAAACTAAATAAGTAAAATAAAACTTTTAGAGCCAGTAATGGTATCATACTGTTAACTGTCCAACCTTCACAATATAGTCAGGATGTCTTGGTTAATCCTTCCAGAGCTTCAAAGTCCAGCCATCCATACTGCTGTCATCATAATATAGTCCATCTCACTTTCTTTTCTCGCTTGCATTTTGTAGTTATGTCCTCTCAGCAGACCTCTTAACTGAACTTATGTTGGAGGAATATTCATATTACTGTGAAAATTTTCTTCCCAGGTCGCCGCTGAAAACGGGCCTCTGGCCCAGTCAGACATACCCGGTAAATAAATGTAATAAGGAAATAAATAAATATGTTCAGGCCTGATTTAACCCCTGCACAAGTTGTCCCTGTTTTCGGAGGTATGTCCCTACTTTTCAAGGGCCTTTCTTCCTGTTTTCAATGTCTATAGGTTGAGAGGTATGCTTCTCGGTCATCTCCATAAGGAAGCATTTTCACAGTATGTTCAGGTTTATATAAATCAATTGAAAATGAGTATCACACTTTAAAAACAATTTATATATTTAAACAGTCATAACAAAGCTTACTGTAGAATAGCATTTCCCTAATCATGCAATAGCGGTTAAAAATGTGTGGACAGTGCTATCAGAATCGCAATATTATAACCCCTCTTAACATAGTAATAACAATCCCATCGTACCACCAAATGCGAACCATCTTGTCCTCCTTTAAAGATACTCCATATATATATTTGATTGTTGATCATAACCACGGACACAAATATTGCATTTAGCCACTAACTGCTTAAATACAATCATATCTGTGCTTATCTACTGTCATCCAACAAGACCAGTATAGAACTGGTATCCCACATCAGTCTACTAGGTGTGATTATAAATGACCGCCTAAAATTTGAGCTCCACCTTCAGCAGTACATGAGGAAGACACATCAAACCTAGGCTGCCTCTACAGAGTAAAACACTACCTTACTGACTCTGCCCACCTTATTATGTTCCTCTCCTATCCTAACCAATCTGACCTCTCTGTCAGCCAAACTAGAACAATGCTACAGTAAAGTAGCCAAATTCGTGACTCAACAACCAACCAACTAACACTATAGATCACATCACTGCCTCTCTCTGAAACAACTAAACTGGATCAGCCTAAATAATTCTCTGTTGCACTCGCAGTTTATTACAACCTTCAAGCTGTTGCACATCCCCGAAAAATTCCAGTCTCTTCACTCCGTCATTCAGCCTTACACTACCAAGAGACCTCTGTGCTCCATTGACAAATCATTAATCTCCATACGTAAACCTAACAACAATGCTGGATGATAGCTGGAATACCGTCCCATTCCAGTTAAGAACAGTCTGCTACCTGAAAAAAAGTACAGTTATGTAAAATCCTACCATAACAGTAGATGTCCTTAATTTCACTGCTGCAGTATTCTTAACATATGGGAATTCTCTGCTGTGGAAGCCTGACGTACAGCTAGTCTACCAAAGACTGCTGTTGCTTTAAAGGTACACTGAGCATCACCCAAATGCTCCATGCATAGTGTAGGGCCTACCATAGTCAGAACTGATTGCCCTAGTAGGAACACTAGTCCAAGGAACCCAAGAGGTAAAAATCTGTGCATCCAGGAAGACAAAGGACTATGGGGAAGGAGGGAGGGAGTTAATACTGAAGCAGTGAAGGCAAGGACATCTGCCATTATGGTAAGATTTTACACATTGTACTATGTCCTTACATTCACTGCTGCAGTATCCTCAACATATGGGAGACCGCCAAAGCTCAAGAGAAAACTAGAGCTGGGGAAGGAGCTGAAGGGTCCCCTAAAATGCCATGAAAAACGGCACTAGCAAAACCAGCCCTAGCTCTAGAGATTTATTGTCATTTGTTATCCGGGTTGGTCCAACTGAGCCAAAGGCCCATTTTCAGTGGGGATCCAAGGGGAAAAGCTCCAATTGTAATTACAGACATTCCAAAAAAACAGTAATTAATATAAAGACAAAAAAATCACAATAGTAATATTGACAAGAAACATTTACATAAAATGAAATCAGCAAAGACAAAATATTTATAAACAAGTTTCAAAAAATCCAATAAAATAGCAGCAGGATAAACCCTGAGTAGGAATATTTACAAGAACCTGATTGTAGATATACTGTAAATTGGAATGTTAGAAAACCAAGAAAGAAACACTGATAAAAAGAGAGAAAAGTAATCAAAAGTAGAATTTAGGAAGAAATCAGTTAGAGAGCTTCCCATACCTAACACACAAGCATCTTCTTACCCCAACATAACATGGTTTCAGGCCTGGCCACAGCACTACCACTGCTCCTTCTGTCCATCCTTGACACCATTAATCGTTCACACAACTCTGGGAAAATCATATCCACTCTTTACTTAGATCTCATCAAAGCCTTTGACACTGTCTCATATCCTCTACTCTTATCTCAGCTTTCCTCCCTCAATTTCTCTCCTTCCTCTATAGCCTGGTTTACCAGCTCTCTTTCAAACAGACAACAAGCTGTTAAATGTTAAATTTCCACTTCATCCTTTCTCAACAATCCCTTTGGCGTCCCCCAAGGCTCTATTCTCGGCCCCTTTACTTTTCAATATTTTCATTAATAACTTTCACAAATCCATCGATAATGCTACACTGATCCAGTACGCTGATGATTCCACAGTCATCTCTGCAGCAAACTCTCCCTGCAAACTGCTTCAGAAAACCCAAACAGCCTTCTCCAGTACCGAAACTTGGATGCTAACCAACCATCTTGCTCGCAATGCTAACAAAACAAAAACCATGATATTCCCTCCTTCGAGAAATTTCGCTATAGACAAAAGCTCCTTTAAAATAAAAAGCCACAAAAATGCTCTAATCGAAATTGTACCTCACACCAAACTACTCAGTCACCATTGATGAACATTTTAAATTTGATATCCACATCCAAAATAATATTAAAAAAAACACCAAAAACTAGGTCTGCTGTATAGACAAAATCGCTATCTAACTGCTTCTACCAGACGTATTCTAGCCTACTCCTACTTGCTCTCTTGCCCCTCTATATACTCAGCCGAAAAAAAAAACTGGAAGCCTGCTATAACAAAGTCTGTAAATTTGCTACAGGGTTCAAATACTCCACCCATCACTGCCATTCCCTCCACTCCCTAAACTGGCTTCAGCTTCCTAATTACCTGAAATTCATACAACTCACCACTGCTCACAAACTCATATTCCAGCCCTCCATCTACCCCTCTCTTTCGTCTATCTTAACTCCTTACTTCCTCAGTCGTACTCTTAGATCTGAAAACCAAAACCTCCTTAAAATCTATAAACCCCTACGTCCTCCTGGCCAATTACTTCTATCACACTCCTAAGCTAACCTATAGAATCCCCCCCACTGTACTCACAACCACTCTAATTTCAAATCTCTCCTCCATTCCTACCTTACCTCAAAACTGGGACTCTTCCTGCTCCCTTCCCACCTAAATTACTGTTGTCTCTTTCAAACCTCCCTTCGATCTCATCTCTACTATCACCTCTGACCAGTAACATTACTGTTAGAATGAACACTAAACTTGTATAAACACTTTATGACTTGTAATTTTAATTATATTCTCTGTATTACTTTTGACTTTGTCTATATTTAACATTTGTGTTTTTTAAACATATACTCCCTGATTTTGTATTTTAAATTGTATACTTCTGCTTTTGTATACTGTATATTCCATACTGTACTTATGTTATATTCTCTTTTCTCCCTGGACCTCCACTGAAAATGGGCTCTGCTTGGCCCAGTGAACTTCCCTGGTCATCAAACTGGAAATAAATAAATACATTTAATGTAATCTAGTAATAAAAAACAGTCTACTAGGAAAATACCAATGACTTTGTAGGCCAAAGACATAGCACAAGATGCACCAACAAGATTATGGGAGCATCCTGCTGAATTTTGAACAGGACTTTCGGAGTGAGAGGAAGAGGAGGGAATGAATAAAGAAACATCCCCTTCCAAGAATATGAGAGGGCATCCACCTTCCACAACAGAGGACCTGGGACTCTGGCACAAAACAGAGGAAGTTGTCTGTTCAGAGGGGAGGCAAAAACATTCACTTGAAGAGTACCCTACTGGTGGATAATGTCCAGAAACACATCCCTGTAAACCATCCATTTGTGGGACTGAGTTAAATACCTGCTCAGAGTGTCTGCCACAATGTTCTGACTGGAAGAGATATAAACTGCCTGAAGAGTCACTTGATACTTTACAGCAAGATGCCATACCACAAGTGCCATCCGGCAAAGAAGGTAAGATCTCGTTCTTCCCTGTTTCTTGATATACCACATCACTGTGGTATTGTCTGTAAACACCTTGAAAGGCCCTGGAGAGAAAAGAGGATGAAAGGCCTGAAGAGCCATCAGAAGAGCTCTTATGTCTTTGACATTGGTGTGGTTCTTCTGCTGATGAGGTGACCACACCCCCTGAACTCTTAGGGTGCCAAATGTTGACCCCCCCCGCATCCCATGTCATCTATGAACAAGTCCTAAGAGAGGGCTGAAAAGGGTTCCCTGGATTCGGAGAAAACTGCTGAGTCCACCAGTGAAGTTCCTGTGTGAGACAAAGAAGAAGAGGAGGAACTACAAAGTCTAGAGGATGTGCATGTTGAAGCCACTCTGACTTCATAAACCACTGAAACTTTCTCATGTGAGGTTTGACCAGAGGGAGCATTGGAATGATGGATCCCATGAAACCCAGGCCTCTCAGAAACTCCCTGGCAGTAATGAAAGCCAGAGGAAGAAGAGCGTGAAAGAAAGAAATGAGAGTGAAGGCCTTTGGAGAGGGCAGGGAATACAGCTTGGACACTGTACGAGTCCTGCAACCCAGAAAAACATGATCCTGAGAAGGAGTCAGAGAAGACGTTTTGAAATTTATAGAGAACCTCAGACTCTGAAGAAGGGAAATGGCAAAATGAAGATTTTGCAAAAGGGTCTCTGGAGAGGATGCCTGAATCAACAAGTCGTCCAAATAAGGAAATATTTGGATCCGTTGAAACCTGCAAAAAGTAGTCACAGGAGTAAGGCATTTAGTGAACACCCATGGGGCAGTAGAAAGGCCAAAGGGCAAAGCAAAGAACTGAAAATGCCAGGAAGCAAGATAGAAACACAAAAACTTCCTGAAAAGAGGATGGATCCGAATATGTAGATAAACATCCTTGAGATCCAGCGACACCATATAGGCATGGGGGAGTAAGAGGGGAAACAGAATCTGAAGGGACAACATCTGAAAGGAAGGCACTTTAGATGAGAGATGTCTAGAATAGGTCTCCAAGTGCCTTCTTTTTTGGGTACTAGAAACAGTCTGGAGTAGAGCCTTTTCCCCCTTTGCGACACAGGCACCTCTTGAATAGTACCCTGAGTCAAGAGATTTTTGAAGAACCTCTGGGAAAAATGGAAGCTGTTCCTGAGGAGGCTGAGGAATGCCCATAAAAGGACGGGATGTCCACACCATGAAGTTCCCCTGACAAATGATTGACAGAACCCAAGAATCCTGAGTGATCTGAAGCCAAACAAAAAGAGAAAGGTGAAGAGAAAGACGAATGTAAATAAGCAAAAACTGCAAAGCTGACCATGCTGGAACACACCACGAAAAACACTTTAGCGTAAAAAAACTGTTTAATCTCCATTTTCATCAATACAGACTTCCTCAGAAATACATATCATGCTACACATTACAATATTTAAATGCTACAAGAACCAATCAAATGCACTTTGAAAATAAGTGATAATTAAGACACCATCATGAAATGCAGACATCTAAAAGGGGCAATACTTCAAAGCCATAAAACATTCTTTGAACTACTTTTTAACATATACTCTTCGATCGTTTAAAAAACATTTTATATTTATAGCATCATTTAAGCCAGGCGGCTGATCCGCTTTTAATTTTATCTCCCATCTGGTTTCTTTTTGTTCCAAATGATTTTTAAAATTGCTGCCTCTTAAATTCAGATGACCCTGTTCTAGGATCGAGAATAAAATTTCTTTATAATTATGACAGACAATGCTATGCCTATATAAAGCATTGTTCTGATCTTTATTTTTTATGTTGTATATATTTTCTCTAATCCTAGTTAGTAACCATCTGGTGGTCATACCAACATAAAAAGAGGGGCATGAAATGTAAATAGCAATGCATATCACCCCAACACTTTTACAAGAAAATAATCCAACACTGGGATGATGACTGGTATGGTGTAATTGAGATGGGACAAATTTATAAAAGGTCCTTCTGATATATATCTACACATACTACATGTTTGACATTTATGCATGCCCTTAGTAGTGCTTATGCTGAAACTGTCAGCAGCTGAACTGTCTCTACCTTTTTCAAATAAACTTTTCAAACTAGCATCTTTTTTTGTATACAAAACTAGGGTGTTCACCCACACTGTTATACAATTCTTGATTGTCTTTCACTATCTTCCAGTTGTTTGATATGATGTTCCTAATAATTGGTGCATCACTAGTTATTGGCAGATTAAAACATAAATGTTTGTCATCACCTGATGTATGCTTGGAGACCAACACAAGAGTTTAGTAAGAATAGATGGATATTTTTCTGTTCTACCATTCCATACATATTGAATTTGTTCGTCCAACAGATTTTCATCATATCCACGTTCCAAGAACATGTTTTTAATATATGAGAACTCTATTTTTAGTCATTCATCATCACTAGTCATCCTACTAGCATGGATGAACTGACCTTTTGGAATGTTCTTTTTTATATGGTATGGGTGTTGACTGGAAAAATGTAAGTATCCATTCATAAAAGTAGGTTTCCTATGGATACTACTACTAAACTTGTTTTCCAAATAATTTCCCTTGAACTACAAATATCAAGTCATCTATAAACCTTTTGTAATATACAACCTGAAACTGTTCAAAACATGGAATCTTTTTTTAAAGGACTCATGGAGTTTCTTAGAAAGTTTTAGATTGTTCAATGAAATAGTAAGGTTTGATCCAAACAAATATATTATGTTTACTTTAGATGTTACTTCATTATACACATGCATCCCACATGAAATAGGGGTTGAATATGTTGGAATGTATTTAAATCATTTTACTAACTGTCATACTAATGTCATCAATTTTCATTGTAATTTGTTGGATATTATTTTGAAAAGTCATTACTTTTTGTTTAACAAGTCTTATTATAAATAAATTCAAGGAATAGCAATGGGGACAGCAGTTGCCCCTTCTTTTGCCACCATAGTGATGGGGTGGTGGGAGCAAGAAATTGTTAAATCTTATTTTAACCAGTTTCAGGTTGTATATTACAAAATGTTTATAGATGACTTGATATTTGTAGTTCAAGGGAATGCCAGAACAGTCAATACTTTAGTTGAAACCATCAATTCATGTTCATCTTTTCTCAAATTTGTTGTAGGAAACATTGGTACTTATATTAATTTTTTGGACGTCCATTTGGAATGGAATTATTTGGAAAACAAGTTTAGTAGTAGTATCCATAGGAAACCTACTTTTATGAATGGATACTTACATTTTTCCAGTCAACACCCATACCATATAAAACAGAACATTCCAAAAGGTCAGTTCATCCATGCTAGTAGGATGACTAGTGATGATGAATGACTGAAAATAGAGTTCTCATATATTAAAAACATGTTCTTGGAATGTGGATATGATGAAAATCTGTTGGACGAACAAATTCAATATGGTGTCTTATCAATTATTTTCAAAGTGCATTTGATCGGTTCTTGTATTATTTAAATATTGTAATGTGTAGCATGATTTGTATTTCTGAGGAAGTCTGTATTGATGAAAGCGGAGATTAAATATTTTTTTACGCTAAAGTGTTTATCGTGATGTGTTCCAGCGTGGTCAGTTTGCAGTTTTTGCTTATTTGGTTTCTTAGTTTGTGTCTTTTAAGAAAGACGAATGTAGCTGGGAATGGACAGTTCGCAATACAACACCTGGTTTGTCTGGAAAGGAAGGATTCAGAGTCCCTGAAAACTGAGCAGTCCGTTTGCCACTCTTCTTACCTTTAGTAGAAATGTGGGATTGCCTATGAAGAAAGGCAGTTTTAGTGGGGTAGTTTCTCTGAAATTTAGGCACAGGCAAATTCAAACCTGTGTTTAAACTCCTGTAAGGCCTTACCTTTAACCTGAAGGGACTTAAACCAGCAACAGCTTCCCTAAACAAAAGCTTTGAATCCAGAAGAGCATCCATCAACTTAGTCTAACAGAATGATGAACGACTTGAAAGGAAGTCCCTAGCAAGGAAAGAACAGAAGTTTTACCTGCAGAGTCTGGAAAATCAGAAAAAAATTGGTAGGCCTGAAAAAGAAGAGCCAACACATACCTAGACATATGGGTCTGATAATTAATAGCTCTAAAAACTAGAGTAGCAGAAGTGAAAACCTTCTTACCCAGCCTTTCCATAGCTCTGCTGTCCTTACCAGAAAGCAATAACATCAGCGAAGGAAACAATTGAGACTGCTAATCAGAGGCTACAGACACTACAGAGGGTTCAGCAGCAGAACATTTATATAAAAAAGAACAATCCTTGGGCACCCAATAAATCCTTTCAGGTTTCTGGGAGCAGGGGGCAGAGAATCAGGCATGCGAGAGGCATTGGAAAAAGCATCCAGCAAAGCAGCCAAAACAGGAGGAATAGCCGCAGACTTAGGAGATTCCAACTGCAGCAACTCATAGTACCTCTTATGGATGTCAGAGACCTGAGCACAATCCCATTTAAAAAAATCCATTATCCTAGAGTGTGTGTCCCCAAAATAAATTTCCTCAAAAGAAACATCAGGACTAATAGATTCCTCCTCTGACCCACAGTCCAAAGTAGAAGGAATTTGAGTAGAATAAGACGGATTTGTCATCAGAATCCAACTGTTCCTCAGAAGAATCCTGTTCTCTAGGCATTTTAAGGGGAGTAGAGGACCAAGGAGGAGCAGGAACTGAAACCCACTGAGGAGGCTTTAAGGACATTAAAGCAGTACATAGCCACTGAGTAAAGGCCTGCCAGTCACTTTGTGGATCTCTAAGAGAAGAAGAAGCATGTTTAAGTTTGTTTCTTTTTTAAAGAAACATCCCCTCTAAAGACTGAGAAGGCAGGTCAGACCCAGGATGACAGTCGAGAACAGTAGTAGGAACTTCTTCCCCTGCTAAAAATGGAGGAACTCCCCTAGGCCCCTCATAAAAATTAACCATAGTTTCCACTGAATGTCTGAGATGGACGCCTGCAAAGTCTGTTCAGATATGCTTCCAGACGGATCCACGGTTGTGGCAGATAAATCCAACAACACAGCCGGGCAAGCCTCTGGGTTTGTAACAACCTCAGGAGAAACACCTGGCAGAGGCTGGACAGCAGAAGATTCCGGTCATACCTTTTTCACCTTCTTTTTCCCTAATGGTTGACCCTCAGGGCGGGAGATTCCTTCCATTGTATCTTTAGCGAGAAGCTTAAGATGCTGGTTCTCAGGATACAGAGAAAGGGAAGAAAGTCTACCGAGAAGGGTTTTTGGGACAAAAGCCTGACAAATTGAACAAGATGTATGGACATGAGAAGCTCCTAGACAAAGACACTTATGTGATGTTTGTCGTACCTCTAAAGCAACGGGAGTCTTTTGTAGACTGGCCAGATGTCGGACTTCCACAGCAGAGAATCCCCATATATTAAGAATACTGCATCAGTGAATGGAAGGACATCTTTAGATGCCAACTTTAGCAACACCTGATTGATAAATTGCTCTGTACCTGCACTACCCCTAGTTAAACTGGTGCTAATATAGCTATACAAAATTGTGCCATAACTCCCTGCTGCACAAAGCTTAATGTACTATTATCACAGCTATTCCCTCATCTTATCATCTCATCTCCTTTATCTTCCTTGTGCTTCCTTCCCTCCTTCCTTTCTTTGGGGTGCTCTAACTCTTTGTTTTCTTCCTATGTCCTAGACTTTGAACAAGTATCATCATCATCTTTTTTCGGCTGTTCCCATTAGGGATCGCCACAGTGGATCATCTGTTTCCATTTCTTCCTGTCCTCTGCATCTTGCTCTGTCACACCAACCATGTGCATGTCCTCTCTCACCACATCCATAAACCTTATCTTAGGCCTTCCTCTTTTCCTGTTACCTGGCAGGTTCATCCTTAGCATCTTTTTCCCAATATACCCAGCATCCCTCCTCAGCACATGTCCAAACCAACGCAATCTCGCCTCTCTGGCTTTGTCTCTAAACCTTCCAACCTGGGCTGACCTTCTAATATACTTATTTCTAATCCTGTGTACTCTCGTCACACCCAGTGCAAATCTTAACATCTTTAACTCTGCCACATCCAGCTGTAACTCTAGCCTTTTTGTCAATGCCACTGTCTCCAATCCATATAACATAGCTGGTCTCACTACCCTCTTGTAGACCTTCCCTTTCACTCTTACTGGTATTCGTTCTGTCACAAATCACTCCTGACACTCTTCTCCACCCACTCCATCCTGCCTGTACTCTCTTCTTCACCTCTCTTCCACACTCACCATTACTGTGAGATCCCAAGTATTTAAACTCATCCACCTTCGCTACTTCTACTCACCTGCATCCTCACCATTCCTCTAGCCTCCCTCTCATTTACACACATATATTCTGTCTTAGTCCTTGACCTTCATCCCTCTTCTCTCTAGAGCACATCTCCATCTCTCCAGGGTCTCCTCCACCTGTTCCCTACTCTCACTACAGATCACAATTTCATCTGCAAACATCATAGTTCACGGGGACTCCTGTCTGATCTCGTCTGTCAACCTGTCCATCACCATTACAAATAAGAAAGGGCTCAGAGCTGATCCTTGATGTAATCCCACCTCCACCTTAAATGCACCCATCACTCCCACCGCAGACCTCACCGCTGTGACACTACCCTCGTACATATCCTGTACCACTCTTACATACTTCTCTGACACTCCCAACTTCCTCATACAATACCACAACTCCTCTCTAGGCACCCTGTCATATGCTTTCTCTAAGTCTACAAAAACACAATTTAACTCCTTCTGACCTTCTCAGTACTTCTCCATCAACACACTCAGAACAAACATCACATCTGTAGTGCTCTTTCCCAGCATGAAATCATACTGCTGATCACTGATAATCACGTCCCTTCTTAACCTAGCTTCCACTACTCTTTCCCATAACTTCATGCTGTGACTGATCAATTTAATCCCTCTGTAGTTACTGCAGCTCTGCGCATCACCCTTATTCTTAAAAATCGGTACCAAAACACTTTTTCTACATTCCTCAGGCATCCTCTCACTTTCCAAAATTTCATTAAACAATCTGGTTAAAAACTCCACTGCCATTTCGCCAAAACATGTCCATGCTTCCACAGGTATGTCATCTGGACCAACAGCCTTTCCATTCTTCATCCTCTTCATAGCTATCCTTACTTCCTCCTTGCTAATCCATTGCACTTCATGATTCACTATCCCCACATCATCCAACCTTCTCTCCCTCTCATTCTCTTCATTCATCAACCCCTCAAAGTACTCTTTCCATCTGCTCAACACACTCTCCTCACTTGTAAGTATGTTTCCCTCATTATCCTTTATCACCTTTACCTGCTGCACATCTTTCCCAGCTCGGTCCCTCTGTCTAGCCAAACGGTACAGGTCCTTTTCTCCCTCCTTAGTGTCCAACCTTTCATACAACTCTTCATATGCCTTATCCTTAGCCTTTGCCACCTCATCTCCTTATACTCCTGTCTACTTTCTTCATCCCTCTGATACTCCCACTTCTTCTTTGCCAACCTCTTTCTCTGTATACTCTCCTGTACTTCCTCATTCCACCATCATGTCTCCTTGTCGTCCTGCCTCTGTCCAGATGTCATACCAAGCACCTTTCTAGCTGTCTCCCTTACTAGCTCTGCTGTAGTTACCCAGCTATTTGGTAACTCTTCACTTCCACCCAGTGCCTGTCTTAACTCTTCCCTGAACTCCACCTCACAGTTACCCTTTTTCAGTTTCCACCATTTGATCCTTGTTGCTGCCCTCACACTCCTCCTCCTCCTTTTGATCACCAACGTCATCTTACAAACCAGCATCCTATGCTGCCTTACTACACTTTCCCCAGTCACCACTTTACAGTCTCCAATCTCCTTCAAAATGGCCCTCCTACGTAAGATATAATCTACCCATGTGCATCTTCCTCCACTCTTGTATGTTACCCTATGCTCCTCCCTCTTGTTAAAATATGTATTCACCACAGCCATGTCCATCCTTTTCGCAAAATCCATTACCATCTGACCTTCTGCATTCCTTTGTTTAACACCATACCTACCCATCACTTCCTCATCCCCTCTGTTCCCTTCACCAACATGCCCATTGAAATCTGCTCCTATCACCACTCATTCACCCTTGGGTACAGTCATCACCACCTGATCCAACTCACTCCAAAATTTTTCTTTCTCGTCCATCGCACACCCAACTTGTGGAGCATATGCACTAACAACATTCATCATTACACCATCAATTTCCAGCTTCATAAACATCACTCTATCCGACACTCTTTTCACCTCCAAAATACTCTTGGCATATTGTTCCTTCAAGATGACTCCAATGCCATTTCTCCTCCCATCCACACCATGATAAAACAATTTGAACCTACTTCCGATACACCTAGCCTTACTCCCCTTCCATCTGGTCTCTTGCACACACAATATACCAGCCTTCCTTCTGTCCATCATATCGGCTAGCTCTCTCCCTAAACCAGTCATACTGCCAACATTCAAAGTTCTGACCCTCACTACCACAGTCCTAGCCTTTCTCCTCTCTTCCTGACTTCGGCCATGCCTTCCACCTCCTCTCCTCCTTCAGCCAACAGTAGCCCAATTTCTGCCAGCACCCTTGAGCAAGTATATATAGTAGAAAATATCCTCACATAATACCTGACAATCTATGCATACTGATGATATTGCATTGTACATACCTCCCTGTATTTAAAAAAATACTCATATACAACCCACACAACTGTTATTTTTAATTTAAACTGTTTGCCCTTGATGTAACAGATGTCAAGGATGTCTGAATAAAGGAACTGTTGCTTATGAATGAAACTGACTATAAATGATGAAACAATGCAAGTGATGTCCATGATGTCTGTGTAATGGAGCTTTTCTCCCTGGGCCTCTATTGAAAAAGGACACTGCTCAGTCAGACTTATGTGGTAGCCCCCCTGTTGCTGCATTACATTCTCCAAGATTTTGTGATATACAAACACTGGCCTTACCACAACCATAATGCTTTTACTTGGCCACCAAAGTTGAAGTAAGACCTGTTTCTTCCTGTACCATGTCATCGACTGAACCAAAAATCACCCTCGTAAGACATGCACTGTCTCTCAGCCACCAGTGACAATAATTTATAGGTCTTTTCAATACCCAACCTTCTCTTAGAACTGTTGCACTGACACGTTTTTCACAAATGTCAACCAGATCCTTCTTTGCCTTCCAAAATCCCACTCGTGCAAATTTCTTCAGCTTGCCTTTGCTTCCTGTATAACCAACTGCAATTTAGGTTTATTAAGGTGATTTTCAAATAAAACACTGTTACAATTCAGAAGTAAAATAATTAAAAACAGGACTTGCTAAAAACAGCACATAAGTTAACTTCATGGCATCATATGCTAAACCAAATAAATATATTTTCAATGCCTATTTGAAGCTAGCCAGAGAGGAACATTCACAAAGCCAGGTAGCAAATTCCACAGATATGGGGCCTTGTAAAAGAAAGATCTGAAGTCTGACTTCACAAGTTTAACTTGTGGAACTCCTAGCAGCCCTTCATAAGCTAAGTGCAAAACCCATGCAAAGCAGTAGGGCCCAATAATCTCATTCAGATAACAGGAACTCTGGTCATGAGTGGACAAGTACACTAATACCAAAATTTTGGAAATGACCCTATACCTGGTGGGAAGCCATTGCAGACAATGCAGAACAGGCTTACTGTGTCGGTAACAAGACACAATAGTAACTAACCTAGCTGCAGAATTCTGCACCCAGTGTAACAAGTTTGATATTAGGCAATCCCATGTAAAGGGCATTGCAGTAGTCCAGTTTGTAAGAGACCAAGGCATGAACAACAATTCAAGAGAGCATTTTGTGCAATTAGTTTCCTAATTCTGGAAGTGTTTCATAGATGGAAATGAGATGACTTTACCACAATTGACATCTTGTCTTGAAGTTTGTCTTGAGTCAAGAGTAATTACAGCATTCCTCACCTTACCGACAAAGTTCATCTTATCACTCCCATACATAATATAATTCAGTTGAGGTATGGCAGTAGAGTCTCTCAAAGTTGTGTGAACAGCCATGGCTTTGGTGTTGGTGGTGTTCAGTTTTAATAATTTATTAGTAAGCCAAGTGTGAATGGCTTCAAGATCATCAACCAGGGTTTAGTCGTATACAAGCCATATCTACTTGGGAAAGGAAAAATAGATCTAAGTATCATCTACATAATTGTGGTATGCTAGACCCCTTTCCATTAACGCAATAAATAATAAAGGGCCAAAAAGAGAACCTTGTGGAATTCCACACTCAAGACTGTATTTAGATGAAAAATTAAGTCCTGAACATACTTATACGGTTGAAGAGAGAGGAGAGATGACTAAAACTGAAGTGGAAATTCTATTGAGATGCCATTGTCCACTGTGAATATTGCAGATAGATCTGGGAGGACTAACACTATGTATTGTTGCGTTTTGCCATCAGGAGATTAATGACTACTGTGGCATATATGAAATTTTGACTGGAAAAGATCCATGAGTCCACTTATTTTGAGATGGGCTTGTAGCTGTTTATAAACAACTTTCTTGGTACCCTTCCCAAAGAATGAGAGGTTAGAAAGAGGATGGTAATAATTTAAATTATTTGGGTCTAAAGATGTTTTCTCGAGAGTTGGAATTACCAGTGTCGCCTTCAAGGCTGAAGGAAAGGCCCCACCTCTCAGAGACAACAAAGATTTGATAGATCACTTGACCCAGAATATCAAAGCTTAGAACAAAGATCCAACCTGCACATTGTTAACTGCAGATGAAGAAACACATTAATGAACTCATCAAAATTGGAATTTTGAACAACAGCCATGAAACAAGTAAAGGGTACAGGAAGATATATTGTGCCACTGTTGGGGTCAGCCTAGGGAAAGGTGGACCTTATGGAAGCAATCTTGTTGGCGTAAAATCAAGTGACATTCTGAATTTGACAAAGCTCTTGTTGAAAGACAGGACTGACTGCGCAGTCTCTCCCACCCCAGAAAAGAACTGCCAGTTGATTAGCCACAGAGAAGATCTCCCTTGACAGGAACTCTTAACTTCTTAGTAGAGATCTCCACTTTATACATGGAGTAATGCTCACCAAGCTCAGTCTTGTTGCTCCAGCAGCCCACCTGTTGCCAATGATGCTTCAACCTTTGCTCAGCTCTACACATTCAACAATGAGAAGTATTGAACCAAGACTCGATCTTCTTAGTAGGGACAGGGCAGACTCCACCTGGGGCCACAGTATCCAAAGTTTGAGATAAAGAATTAGGTACTTCCGTATTATTGCAACCACGTTTCCAACAGTGGAAATGTCTCTTTTCCGAGCCTTACTTGTGCAGGTAAGTTACGGCTTGTCCTGCACATTTGAAAGGGTGGTGTATTTTTGGACCATCTGAAACACTGACAAGCTTATAAGCTTGTTTACTGTTTATAATTTCAACTTTTCTTTAACAGACTGCAGAATGGACTTTTTTCAACAAAACAAGATGCACTTCCTTCACAACGAAGTACTGTATACACATGTGTTGTGCTGCTCTGCAGTTGAATGAGATGGTAGGAAGTGTCATTATGCTGGATTTCTTTTCCAAAACAGCTAAGTGATGGGGCAGTGACGGTTTTTGAAAATCTTAGCCTTTACACCAAAACAGAAATGATTCAAAATTATGGACATTCTGCAAAAAGCTGGAGAGTGCAGCAGTAGGCTGGTCAGTTGTGTCATACTTGTAATCCGCTACCATTTAACGTTACTGAAACAGACTGTGTAGCTGCACTGATTTTTACATACTTTTGTGGCTTTGAATAATTGCAGATGTAAGTACACGTCTGGCCACTTCTGTACATTAACTGAACGTTTCTGCTGAGCACAGGTTCAAAGATAGATTTCGTAACGTAAAGAAAAGTACAAGACTATAACAGCTGCTGTCATAATTTATTTGAGCAGACGTTTATAGTACATATTTCTTGCCGAAATATACATATGTACACATTTTCAGGTTTGTGGAGTACATTTATCTGTAGGAAAAGGGTTCGGAAAAGAGCCATTTCTCCTGTCGGAACTGTGGTTGCGATAATACGTAAGTACCAAGAATTATTATTAACATGGACATCTTTGTAATCGGCACCACTCTCCAGAGGAAACTGAGTGCATTTACAAAGGTTTCACTAGTAATCTGATTGATGCTACAAGCTACCCTCAGTTCAAGATCGGGGGGGGGGACAGTGACTAAGTAACTGTAAACCAAAATGGACAAGGAAATGGGCAGACCATGAGATGTCACCACTATATGCTGGTGGCCCAAGAATGAGTCCATGAGGAAGTCCTTGAACTCCTGTAGGAATGCCCCCGTACTACCTAGTGGGTGATAGGTAAGAAGGAAACTACAGTTTGCTCCTGCAACAAAGACATGTTCAAAGGAATCGGTCTCCCTGATGTCCAGCCTAAACAGCCCAAGTTTATCATTGCTACATATTGCAGCTTCACTCCTGATCCTACCATTGCTAGGACAATGCGTAACCAAGATGCCAGAAGGAATGGTTGAAGGAACTTCAGCAGTACTGCTACACTTTAATCTATCCATCTTTTCGTGATTTCATCAAATATATTCCCATGTTACTATAGCATATATGAATCTGAATAAACCATGTTGCAAATTAAAAAAAAAGTGTGTGATTTTTGTACAGTAAAATGGGTAGAGAGAGAAAAAAAAAGCTTTTTGTTGGCCAGTAGTGGAACATGCATTGTTTACATTAATGAAAACAATATAGGGAACTGTCTGACCACAATGGCTCAAAAGTTAATGTACAGTCAGAGTCCTTTAAAATGAGTAGTTGCCATCCCGCAGCCTTGCAACATTTTACTAGCTAGTGCTGTTATTGGTCACTCTGAGTGACTGAAACATGGCTCTGTTGTGGGATATTTGCATGTGTTTAACCAGATGAGGATGGTGGATATTTGCATGCATGTAACCAGATGAGGCTTGTAAGTGGGCTATTAAAGGCAAAAAAAGGCTTTCTCTGGAGGGCCTGAATAATCCCACCCTGCATTGCTCAAATTATTTAGCCTTGGTGGCATAGTGGCAGCCACTATTGCATATTCCGACCAGCTCTTCCAGCATTCATGTTTTAAGGCAGCCAAGTGCAGAGTGGCAGAAGCAGTAATCCCCTCCCCTGTAACAGCCTTGCACCCACCACAAACAGATTACGCTTGCAGCTTTCTTCTCATTTTATGTATAACCCATCCAGTGCTGTACCTTATAAAACATATGTGAAACCTACTTCCTTAAGCGTGTTCACAACCCCCTGCCTTTTAAGTGGCAGCCAGTCCCCCTGCATACAGTAGACAATACACAGCCCCCGCCTCCAACACATACACACATGGCCTTGCTGTTATTTACTTGCATGTGCCTGGGACTTGGTTTCCTCCCAATTACCCTATGTCGCCTCCTGTCAAGTAAACATAACCATTATTCCCCACCCGTGCTGTTCTGACCTCAAAGAACAATCATCCTACAAGAGAATTCACAAATTCAGCTAGCATAAATTAAGCAAGCATGTCACCGCAGGGTCAATCACACAGTTTATTAGACAATCAACAGGGCTGACAAAAGTGTAGTACACCTTTTTTTATGCTAACATGACACCACATCTCTGTTTGGCTCTCAGCCAGTAAGAACAGTCTACAGTCTGTTTGTTTTTTTAGAAGGAGCTCTACAAAACTACTACCTTGTCTGAAGTCTGGGGGTGTCTAGTTATTTTTAAAAGTTTACAAAAGTTCATGGTAACATTAGATGCTTCAGTAGAAGCTACAGCAGAACACCTGTTTATATCACAGTATAAACTTTATAATTATTTATTTCTTTGCCCTGTTGACTCGATCACTTTAATAAAGCCGTATAAGTCTGTAATCTAAATGTCACTGGGTGTGTCTTGAGCATTTTGACAAGAACCTTCACAGTTTAAGTATACATATTAATGTCTCCTGAACCATCCGCATAATCTATCCGGTTGCAGACCTTAAAGTGGATCACAGTATTACTTTCTGTAAACAATTCACAGAACCTCAGTTATACTCAGCCTTTGTATGAGACTAACCATTTTATCTGTGTTACTTGGTGAGTAAAATATTTAGATCAGTATAGTATATGGTTAGCATTTACATATCTCTTTAGCTGCAGTAAACAACATTTTGTATGTAACACGGTTTCACAACTGTTCATGTGAAAGGTCAAAATTTTATACACGTGAAAGTGTTGCTAGGAGTGAAACCATGGAAAGCTTTCAATAATTATTTTATTGTACATGGGCTGAGTTTAAAACACGGCAAGATACAGACTTTTTGTGCATATTTTGACCTTGCTGTTTGATGAAAGAGGAGGGAAGAGTAAGTTCGTTTGTTGCTTGTGTATATATATATATATATATATATATATATATATATATTTTTTTTTTTTTTATTCTTTGCATTTGTAGGATCATTACTTTTTCTTTTTCCCCACCCATAAAGAACACTAATTATGCACTCGTGTCTGCAAAGCAAAGACACTGTCTTAAAATATCTTCATGAAAGTACATTTTGCATAATTTGCTCTTTTGCTCATTATATGTACATTTTTTATTCTTGTTTTCTGTCTTTTTCCTTGACCCGTTCATATACATTATGGTGGGGGGGGACAGAGGACTTGACTATGAAAGCCCCAGAACTCCATTAACTTGATATATTATTTAACACTTTTCTAACACTTTCTCTTACAGCCTGAAAGGGAGGGTCCCTTGTTTATCAGAGCCAACAGAACTAGTTTTGTGCAGTAAGTACAGTTCAAATGTGTTTCACTGCATGTCTGCTCAGTACTAAATATTTTCTGTCTACTTTCATAAAGCATATTGTATTTGGTTTACTGTTATTCACTTGCTATACATTCTCCTGTAAGTGTATATAATATACATGTAGTGCATTAAGCACCATGATTATTCTCAAAAAAAAAAAAAAAAAGCTAAATTACATTCAGGTTCCTGACCTTAACACTTTGAGGAGTGCTTAACAATTGTCAAGCACCCCTTATATGCTGTTAATATCATGTCTGTACTAAAAACAGACTGAGATGACCAGTAAACAGCAGCAGCTGGACGTGAAATAGCTTCATTTCAACTCCATTTCTGCCTGCTGTATGCTAAAGTTTGTTTGTGTCTTTCGGCTTTTCCCGGTTAAGGGTCGCCACAGCGGAACTCTGGTCTGCTAATGATTGGCAGTTGATTTTTATCTACCGGCTTGCCAGGCCTGATGCACAACCTTCAACGAAGGTACGCCCATTCACGCATGTCTCCACGCAGAAGACGCTCTAGCTGAGAATCGAACCAGACAGTGTCTTACTGTGAGGCGGCAACGCTACTGCAGCACCACCACCGCGGGTCTGCTGTATGCTAAAGTACACACACCATTTTGATAACTGCTTCCTTTACACAGGGAACACATATGAACGTCAAGTGTTGCTCCACTGCTTTACTAGTTCTCAAAGCTGGCACAGTGCATCAGTTGTTTTATTTTTTTGTTTTGTTTTGTATGGGGTTTTTTTTTAATCTTTTGATTAATTTGTAGTATATGGAGCAGATAAATCTCCATGCAGTTTAAAGAATTATGATCGGATCTCCAGTCGTATAGAAGTAGTATATATTTTCAACATGGATGCTTCCCTCTCAAGGTGAATTTCTTAGCATCCGTGTCTCTTAATACATCATATACTTGTTACGATCGGTGACCCAATCATAATCCTCTGTTTAGTAAATAAAAAATTGAAAATATATGTAATTTACCTAGCCTTCAAGTTTTCTATTAGAATTCATTTTACTAGTCTTTATATTTTTGTGTTTACTCGTTTGGATTATTTATAGACATATAGCAAGAAATGTATCAGGCCCGATACCTAAAGAGTTGCTCTCAGTGGGAGTCTGCCCTGATTCCGATAGACTTGCTCTCAGTTTAAGAGACTTACTTTAGTGTAAGGCCTATCTATAAACAGGCTTACTGGGGGATCAGATTCCAAAATACCTACTCTCAGTGTAAGTGGTCAGTTACACTAAGAGCAAGTCTTATGGAATTGAGCCTATCACCTCCTACCTTAAACTGGGGTATAGCACATATACTAAAATACTGCCTATTAGGTTCATAGGTAATTACTAGGCTAACAACCCCAGGGGGTCTTTTTAAGCCTAGCCATGCTTCCCAAAGGTGAGAATCAAACCCTGTACCTTGTAACTGTAAGGTAGACACCTTTACCATTATGCCATCCCCAACCCCCTGTCCAGTGGGCTTGTATCGAATAAATATAAAATACCACAAATTAATGTTTATTTTGTAAATATAAAATACCACAAATTAATAAAATACCCACTCTGGAATCATAGATAAACTTACTAAGTTGGGCATTAATCCCTATGTCACCCAATGGCTTGCTAAATGGCTTACTGATAGAACCCACACTGTAAAATTAGCCGACTCCAAATCCAGCTCCAGACAAGTGAAAAGTGGAATACCTCAGAGTTCAGTCCTGGGGCCGCTCTTGTTTGGCATCTACTTCTCTGAAGTACAGGTCAACACTAAGGGACTCTGGCTAACAAAGTTTGCAGATGACTGCAAACTGGGAGCCATTATTGAATCCCCAAATGATGTGGATACTCTACAAAAGGGCCTTACAGAAACAGATGCTTGGTGCCAGAGCCATGGGCTCAAGCTCAATGCCAAGAAATGTATTGTTATCCCCTTTGGGAAAAAACATGTATCCATGAATTACCATATAGGTGGCAGTACACTAAACAC